>NC_139625.1:36955706-37180706 GCF_964638095.1 Poromitra crassiceps | reverse complement strand
CTGCATGGCCTGGTTGTAATCAGATCGGATTTCGGATAGGATCAAATCTTGAAAATGGGTTGTTCAAAAGAAAAAAAGGATTCTGAAATCGGATTGGATTACGTAATCGAATCTTGGTTTTGATCCGGATCAAAACTTCAGTATGCGTTGTTCAAAACCTTTTAGTAGGATTGGGATAACTTTGATCCAGAGGTAGAAGGGAGACACGCACATCCCAGCCTAGTAGGGAAGGTGCAGAACTTACAGTAATAAGTATAGAGAAAATTGTAAAAAGTTTGCACACTGCAAGGGCTCCAGTAGGTTTTTTCAACACGTTCTCACTCCGAGCATGTAGCATATTGCAACCCGTTCTCACTCTGAGCGCGTCGCATATTGACGCTTTGTCCCGTCCCTTGTGCGTCACTTGTTACTAACATGGTACCCTTGAGCGACCCATGAAACGACTTGGGCTTTCCGACTAAACTCAATGCAAACCCATGGAAGTCATCTTTGACGCTTATGGCAACAGCTCCCCCATTAGCCTAACTGCTCCCCCATTAGTCAACTGCTCCCCCATTAGGGTCTGGAGGGAGGTTAGGTTTAGGCGTTGGGGGTGGGAGAAGTTAGGTTTAGGGTTAGGGTCTGGGGGAGCTTAGGTTTAGGCATGGGGGGTGGGAGAGGTTAGGGTTAGGGTCTGGGGGAGGTTAGGTTTAGGCATGGGGGGTGGGAGAGGTTAGGTTTAGGGTTAGGCCTGGGAGAGGTTAGCTCCTAAGCAGAAGCTTGAGGAATATTTGGAGGAGGTTCACAAAGATAGGGAAAAGTTTAGAGAGATGACAGTCCCAGCTGATATTCCACCTATCGGTGAAATAGAGAGCCAGTGTGATGATAGCCCACCAAGGTGGAAAGAAGTTCAAGAAGTAGTGAGACGTGCAAGGGCCTCTTCAGCCCCGGGTCCTAATGGAGTCCCCTACCGGCTGTATAAGAGTGCTCCAGATGTGTTGCAGTTTCTATGGAAGCTGATGAAGGTAGTCTGGAAGAAGCAGGTTATTCCTAAGGCGTGGCGTAGAGCAGGGGGAATCTTCATTCCTAAAGAAAGGGACTCGTTAGAGATAAGTCAGTTTAGACCTATCAGTCTACTTAATGTTGAAGGGAAGGTTTTCTTTAGTGTTGTGGCACAGAGGCTGTCTAGTTATCTAGAAAAGAATAGGCTAATAGATACTTCGGTGCAAAAGGCTGGAATTCCTGGCTTCTCCGGGTGCTTAGAGCACACCAGCATGATCTGGCACCAAATCCAGTCAGCTAGGCGTGAGAAGAGAGACCTGCATGTAGTATTCTTGGACCTGGCTAATGCTTTCGGGTCAGTGCCGCATAGTCTGTTATGGGAGGCCTTTGATTTCTTTAGAGTGCCAGGTAGTATAAAGAGCTTAGTTAAAGCTTACTTCTTAGATATTCAACTCTGCTTTACCACAGCAGAGTACACTACAGCTTGGCAGCAGCTGGAGATAGGCATTATGGCAGGGTGTACAATTTCCCCATTAGCTTTTACCATGGCAATGGAGATCATTATTAGGGCTTCAAATGGGTAGTGGGTGGAGAAAGGCTGCAGGGAGGGCTGCGGCTCCCTCCAATTAGGGCATACATGGATGACATGACGACTATGACGTCAACTGCTCCATGTACTAGCAGATTGTTGGATAAGTTAAATAGTAATCTGCAGTGGGCTAGAATGAAAGTGAAGCCAAGTAAGTCCAGGAGTATTTCAATCATTAAAGGGAGGGTAGTAGGTAAGAAGTTTGTTATAAATGATGAGGTGGTGCCTACAGTGTTAGAGAAACCAGTCAAGAGTTTGGGAAGATGGTATGATGCAAGTCTCAGTGATAAGGGACAGTTTGAGGAGGTGAGGCAGGAAATGATTCAAGGTATTTCAAGTATAGACAAGTCAGGGCTCCCAGGAAAGTTAAAGTTGTGGTGTTTGCAGTTTGGATTGTTGCCTCGGTTGATGTGGCCACTGACAGTGTATGAGGTTCCCCTTTCAAAGGTAGAAAAGCTAGAAAGGATGATTAATTCATTCATTAGAAAATGGCTCGGAGTCCCACGCTGCCTAAGCAGTGTAGCCTTATATGGGAAAGGCATATTGGAATTGCCATTATCTAGCCTGACAGAGGAGTTCAAGTGTGCTAAGGTTAGACTGGAAATGACTCTGACTCAGTCAAAGGATCCAGTGGTTAGGAGTGTAGCGCCCACAGTTAAAACAGGGAGGAAGTGGAACCCAAAGGAGGCAGTACAGCAAGCACAGTCAGCTCTTAGACACAGGCATATCATAGGTCAGGTGCAGCATGGGCGTGGAGGCTTAGGGTTGTGCATAGGGAAACCTGTGTGGAACAAGGCATCAGTAATAGAAAAGAGGAAGATGGTAGTTGAAGAAGTACATAGGCAAGAGGAGGCAGTAAGATGTACTAAGGCAGTGTCGCAGGCAAAGCAAGGACAGTGGGTGAACTGGGAGAGTGTAGACAAGAGAAAGTTGAAGTGGAGAGAGTTGTGGAGCATGGAGGCCAGCAGAATTAGATTTATTCTAGGGGCTACTTATGATGTGCTGCCATCTCCCCAGAACTTAAATCAGTGGTTGGGCGAGGATGGTGCCTGCCCGTTGTGTTCTAGTGTATGTACACTGAGGCATATACTGTCAGGGTGTAAGGTCAGTCTCTCCCAGGGGCGATACACCTGGCGTCACAACCAGGTGTTGAAATGTTTGGCAGCTGCAGTTGAGGAAAAGCGGCTAGAAGTAAATTCTCTAGTTGCTAGCAAAGAGACTAGACAGATCAAATTTGTACGTGAGGGAGAAAAGATTAGACCAATTAAGGTCAGGCACAAGTTAGGGCAGCTAAGTGTAGGTGGAGCCTGGGAAATGAGGGTTGACTTGAATGAACAGCTAGTCATCCCAGCATATATAGTTAGCACCCGGCTACGTCCGGACTTGTTACTGTGGTCTGAGGTAGAGAAGAGAGTTTATTTTATCGAACTCACAGTCCCGTGGGAAGATCGAGTTGAGGAGGCTTATGAGCGCAAGAAAGCTAGGTATGCTGAAATGGCAGCAGAGGCAGAGCAGCGAGGTTGGAGGGCTCGAGTGCGGCCTGTAGAGGTGGGCTGCCGTGGTTTTGTGGCAAAGTCCGTTATTGCCTTACTAACTGAGTTGGGCATTCGGGGACGGAGCCTGAAGCTTGCGGTTAGCAACATGTCTCAGGCAGCAGAACGAGCAAGTGAATGGCTTTGGATAAGGAGGAAACATGCTAGCTGGGGAGCTCGCTACGGTAAGATTGATTGTTTGTTGTTGGTCATGATTAACGGTCCGCATCAACAGGGCTGAATCATTGACAGTGGTGGTGTAGTTAGGGATTGTTTGTTGTTGATCATGATTGACGGTCCGCATCAACAGGGCTGAATCATTGACAGTGGTGGTGTAGTCAGGAATGTCATACCGAACCGACCTGGATAGCTAGGCTTAGATAGTGAGGTAATATGCAGTTGTGCGGTGGTAGCATGGAGGGGGGTGTTTCCAGGACGCTGGATTACACCGTTAAGCCTTCTTGAGGTGTCGTGGGCCTAACTTAACGAAACGTCGGTGAAGGAAGGTGCCCACTTGAAAACCCCAATGACATGCTTCATACTGCTGTTGGCTAGGGTAGGTAACTGGTGATTTGTGTCTTGTTTATTAGTTTGTTAGCCTGTTAGCTTGTTTTATTCTGGATTGGGCTTCTAAATGTGTTTTTCCTCGGATTTTGGCACAAGGGATAGTAACATCTTGTCCTGTGTATTAATTAATGTTCATCCTTTAGGCTACAGCGATTAAGTATATAAAGTAGACAGGCTACGTATTCAGCCTTTTAGTACAGCAAAATAAGAAGATTTTGGCCTCATAAAATAATCTCCCAAACAGCTGTCAATATTGAACACAAATAATATATTTAATTCTAACTGTCACTTATCACTGTATATTAATCACACTGACACGATCATCAGTCATTAACCAATCAAAAATAGTGTCTAATATTGCATCCCTTATTGCACGCCCAGTCAGTCCCCCCATTCTGACAAAACACCGGAGGTTGGTCAGGGTCTCCAACGGGCTCAGGTGCATCACAAATGTCATCAGAGAGAGGGACATTGCGCCTGGATCCATTTTGAGCACTGGTTATCCGGATTTGGTCATCCTGAAAAGTTTGTATTCGTATCGGAGTAATCCAATCCGATGTAGCTTTGAAAAACCAGCACAAAAATAAAATGGATTACGTGACACACACACACACACACGCACACGCACACGCACACACACACACACACACACACACACACACACACACACACACACACACACACACACACACACTTCCCATCCCTTCACAATAAAAGTCCAACACACTTCATACAGGCCTCCAGAATAAAAATCCAAAACACACTGACAGTGTGAAATGACAGTTTTAATAATCCATCAAAATTCTGGAAAACAATCAAAGTTCTACAGAACAAAAAGGCATCTGCTTTTCCCCAAGAATTGAAAATTGGAAATGTCTCCATCACTGACAAACAGGTTATGTTAAATGCCTTTAACAGTCATTTTGAGAAGGCAGGTCTTATTTTTGATCAGCACTCCCCCTCTTTCCCACCTGACCCTTCAGAGTTTATTTGACCATCAAGTACATCTTCAACCTCTGTTCTCTCATTTGATTTTGAAGCCTTTCAGATCTCCGATGTCCTTCATGCTCTAAATACTATCGACCCTAAAAAGTCACCTGGGCCTGATGGACTGTATCCATTCCTGTTAAAGGCTGCTGCATCGATCATAGCAGAGCCCATCACCCACATTTTTAATATGTCCATTGGCCTTAATCAAGTTCCAGCTACCTGGAAGCAAGCTTATGTCACAACCCTGCTTAAAGCTGGCAACCAGTCTGACATGAACAATTATAAACCAATTTCAAATCTCTCTGTCCTGTCTAAAATTTTGGAATCACTTGTCGCTACCCAATTGAAATCATATCTGGACTCACTCAATATTTTAAACAATATGCAATCTGGTTTCCGTTCGAGGCATAGCACTGTATCCGCCACTTTGAAAGTCTTTGATGACATCAAAGAGGCCCTGGACAACAAACTTGTGTGTGTGTCTCTGTTTATTGATCTGACAAAGGCTTTCGATACTGTGGACCACCCACTACTCATTAACACCTTGCTGAGAGCTGGCATTGGTAGCAAAGCACTGAAGTGGTTCCACAGTTACCTGAATAATCGCTCACAGATTGTCAAAGACAGCAACGTCATGTCTGACCCGGTCACTGTAATGAAAGGTGTCCCACAAGGATCAGTTTTGGGACCATTGCTTTTTTTAGTCTACATCAATAACATTTGTGACAAGTTCAAATTTTGTAAATACCATTTGTATGCTGATGATACAGTCATGTATGCCTGTGCTCCCACTGCCGAGATTGCCTTTTGAAATCTGCAGTCCGATTTTAACACCCTGCAGCTTGCTTTATCGGAATTGAAATTGCTCTTAAACTCAAGCAAAACTAAAACTATGATTTTTTCCTCTGCACGAACAAAGGTTCCAACCCTCTCCATCAATACCTTAGGCGGTGTCGCTATCCAATCTGTCGATACTGGTTGGACAAAAGCCTAAACTTCAATTTCCACATTGACCACCTCGTGAAGAAACTAAAATTCACTTTAGGTTTTCTGTACAGGCTTAAGTCCTGTTTCTGCATGGTTTCGAGAAAACGCTTAGTTACTTTTCCTTTCTCAGATTGATTTTGGCGATAATATATACAGGTTTGCCTCAGCCTCCATCTTGTCCAAACTTGATCCTCTGTATCATTCAGCATTGAGGTATGTAACTAACTCTGGTTTCAGGACCCATCATTGCACCCTGTACAGCATGGTAGGATGGTCATCTCTTACTTTGCGCAGGCTTCAACACTGGTACATTTTAGTTTACAAGATTATTTCAGGTAAATTACCCTCTTATTTAAACCGTAAGTTTACACCCCTGGAAACCACCCATAACCTTAGGTCACATCGTTGGTTTCAATACAAAGTGCCTCCTGTCAGAACAGAGGCTGGTAAAGCAAGTCTGTTCTACTATGGTCCTTGGTCCTGGAATGATCTGCAAGCCAAACTCAAACTCGAAACCCTTATCTCCTTGCATGATTTTAAACTTAGAATTAAGGAAGTGGCTACTTTTGGTTGCAATTGTTTCAACTAATATGTAAATACACAATTAAATATTGCTGCCCTTTTATTTCACTGTAGCCATTGTAATTTTAGTTGTTTTATCTACATTGTAACATAATGTCGTTGCTTTTAGGTGCTGCGTTGTAACTATTGTAGCTGTGTTGTGATTTATGCAGTCCTGTTAATGTTTTGTTTTAGTTCCATCTATTGTTGCTGTGTCTGTAACTTGATGTTGTCATGTTACGTTTTTTCACGTTGCTGACCCTGTCTTGGCTAGGTCTCACTTGTAAAAGAGGTTTCAACCTCAATGTGACTTCCTGGTTAAATAAAGGTTAAATTAAAAAAAAATTAAAAAAAAATGGAAATGGCGGGAAGTGATGAAGCCGGTTTTTCCATGATGTCACATTATTATGTCACTGTTTGTTACGGTGTGGCTCATATATGTTTGATTCATATTCATGACTGTCTATGAAAGGAGTGGACATTAGCTCTTAATGAGTGGACGTGCTTGCCCATAAGAGGCTACCGTAGATACCGTCAGCCCCCTCTCCCCTGCCCCTTTTCACTAGTTGGCAGTGTGCAGTTAGAGCAGCGTGTCTGGCAGTCTGTTAAGATGATCACAGCCTCTACTGTATGTTTGTTAGGTTTCCTTTCTGTCCTGTCCTCGTCAAATGAACGCCTGAGGGAGTACTATCACGGAGCCCTCGCGCACCACCACACTGAGCTGTTTGAGAGACATAGAGGCCTCGCCTGATGAGCTACCCAAGTCGGCTACAGGTGAGCGAGCGTCTTTCACCTTTGATGACAGCTATTTGTTACCATGTTACGGTGTCACTGGTGCTAGCCACCGCTAGACATGAGCCTTGATATTATCGCCCGGCCCGTGACACTGTTGACATTGTGATATATAATATCAGTTATTCTTCTTCCACTGTGGTGTTTAACAGCGGTTGGTATCCAAATTGTTGCATTACCGCCAACTACTAGATTCTAACTGGACTGAACTAAATTTAACTAAAATAAAATAAAAGACCCACCCACTTCTACTACAAGTCTCTACTACTCAGATGTTTGAGAGGCCCAAAAGCCTCTCAACAACTTCTACACATAATTTCCAGAAACCTCCACAACACCCAGAAATCTCCTTCCACAATTGTGTCGATTTTGTCGACTTTTCCACTCCAGCAGTACAGTTATCAGTTCTCATAGCCAAAAAGGCCAGAAACTTCACTTGATCTTTACAAAAACAAAACTCATCATGCTTCCTGGCTGATTTGACGTCTTTAGTTTCCTGTCTCACCTCCTCACGCTTATGTCTCTCCTCCTAGATCTCTCCCTGACTATCTCTACCTCCTTTACTCTCTTTGGACATTCTCCTCCCATGCTGCATGATTCTCTTTGCAATAAAGACACTCTCGCTCCTTCCAAGTCGCACACTCTTCCTAACACCTCTTCCTAACATACAAGCGAGCTCTGGCTTATGGAGAGCCAATAAGTGTCCAGATATACTATGAGCGACGACGTCTAATACTGGGAGGCAGGGCGAGCCTCACGTCCAAAAATGCCCCTATGTTGAAGGTGGTGTGGTGTGCGAAGCATCGCACAAACAGAGCCAAGACGAGCGATTTTTCAATCAAGCGACACGTCCAGCCTGTTCACTGATGGGTTAGGACAGTTAGCAGGTTAGGACAGCTTCATTGGGAAAAACTGAAACTATCCGATGTTCGCTCACTTGGCAGCATCGCGTCCAGTTAGGAATCAGTGTTACTTACACTCCTTCACCCCACATACTACAACCTCACTTGATCCAAGCTATGACCATACTTCCAACAGTTTTCACATTGAAGTGGCTTTAGGAACAAACTGCCTCACTGGGTACGATGCACGATCCAAAAAGACCTTATCCGGTAGATACTCCATATCAAAGTGTAGCATGACAGATTTCGATTCATATTTTTCCTCAACTACTTTATCAAACCTTTTAATTCTAAAGCTTTCTATAACTCCTTCACACTGCTCAAATCTCCTTGCATCCACTTTATGTGACACTCCATCGACCACACTTTATTGGAGCGTGTGGGAACATGTCACCGTGATTTCTAGAACTTTTTCCATCTGGAACTTCGACCTACATTCCACAACTATCAAGCCAGATCTTTTAACATCAACCCTTCTTACTTCCCCTACCTCATTCTTGATCTACCGTGCCACTGTGTGCTTTTCTGACAAAGCTCCACTCCCTGCCCCTTCCCTCAACCCCTGAATCTTCACACCCACCATGTACGTTTCTCTCTCAACTTCACTCTCACCCTGTCTCACGCTTCTCTCTCAACTTCACTCTCACTCGGTCTCACGCTTCTCTCTCAACTTCACTCTCACTCTGTCTCACACTTCTCTCTCAACTTCACTCTCACGCTGTCTCAGTGAATCTTCACCCCCACCATGTACGTTTCTCTCTCAACTTCACTCTCACTCTGTCTCACGCTTCTCTCTCAACTTCACTCTGACTCTGTCTCACGCTTCTCTCTCAACTTCACTCTCACTCTGTCTCACGCTTCTCTCTCAACTTCACTCTCACTCTGTCTCACGCTTCTCTCTCAACTTCACTCACTCTTGTCTCACGCTTCTCTCTCAACTTCACTCTCACGCTGTCTCACACTTCTCTCTCAACTTCACTCTCACTCTGTCAACTTCACTCTCACTGTCTCACGCTTCTCTCTCAACTTCACTCTCACTCTGTCTCAGTGAATCTTCACCCCCACCATGTACACTTCTCTCTCACTCTTTCTCAGTGAATCTTCACCCCCACCATGTACGTTTCTCTCTCAACTTCTCTCTCACTCTGTCTCACGCTTTTCTCTCAACTTCACTCTCACTCTGTCTCACGCTTCTCTCTCAACTTCACTCTCACTCTGTCTCACGCTTCTCTCTCAACTTCACTCTCACTCTGTCTCACGCTTCTCTCTCAACTTCACTCACTCTGTCTCACGCTTCTCTCTCAACTTCACTCTCACGCTGTCTCACACTTCTCTCTCAACTTCACTCTCACTCTGTCAACTTCACTCTCACTGTCTCACGCTTCTCTCTCAACTTCACTCTCACTCTGTCTCAGTGAATCTTCACCCCCCACCATGTACGTTTCTCTCTCAACTTCTCTCTCACTCTGTCTCAGTGAGTCTTCACCCCCACCATGTACGCTTCTCTCTCAACTTCTCTCTCTCTTTCTCAGTGAATCTTCACCCCCACCATGTATGCTTCTCTCTCAACTTCACTCTCACTCTGTCTCAGTGAATCTGAAAGTTTCAATCTTTCTCAATTTTCCTCTTTCTCTCCCACTACTACATTCAAATCTCTCAACTTCCACCTCCGCTCCATCCACTCCTCCTCCTCGTTACTGTAGTCAGCCATCTGTTTCCAATTCGGGTATCTCTCGAACTCCTCTCTGTTCCCTCCTCGCTGGGTTCTCCACCTTCCTCCTAATAATCAGTGTCTGTCACTTATGCATTTATACACTCACTGATGTCATGCTGTCATGTCATTGTTGACATTGTGGCATCGGTGATTTATGACATCACTGATGATGTCAGACATTGTGACATTGGACTAGTGCTCTAAAACCACCTGCATCAGTGGCAGTGCAAAGACAGCAAGTGATCACTTTGAGAGCAGAGAACAGCAGCAGCAGAGAGCAAAAACGGCATTTTAGAGGCGATTATTGCTTGAGGGCTCATCCTACTACTATCATTGGCGGCACATGTGTCTCATCCATCCATCCATCTGTCCTGAGTTGCAAGGAAGAGGACAGAAGAATATTTGAAGGAAAAAAAACTAAACCTAAACCTGGTAGTGCTAGTCCAAGAGATTCTTCTCAAGACCTGGAGCATGGAACTCCACGATGAAGAGATAGACCCCATCAAGCTAGCCAGTAAGCTGAAGATGTGTGAGCAGGAGAAGCTTTTCCTGAGCCAACAGAATGAGGACCTCTGTAAAGAACTGAAATGTCAAGCGCATGCGATTGAGATACGATTGAATAAGATTGCCACACAGAAAGAAGAGAAAGATGCCATTCCACTGGAGATGGAAGCCAAACGAAAAATGGAGGTAATGGTCAAGAAAGAACATGATCAGATGAAGGACACACACCGTCAAGAAGTCCAAAAACTCATGAAAGAGATTGCCACACAAAAGGAGGAGAAAGATGTCATCCACCTGGAGATGGAAGCCTTCAAAAGAAAAATGGAGGTAATGGTCAAGAAAGAACGTGATCAGATGAAGGACACACACCGTCAAGAAGTCCAAAATCTCGACAAAGAGATTGCCACAGAGAAGGAGGAGAAATATGCCATCCACCTGGAGATGGAAGCCTTCAAACGAAAAATGAAGGTAATAGGCAAGAAAGATCAAGACCAGATGAAGCATGAACACTTGCAAGAAGTCCAAAATCTCAAGAATGAGATTGCGACACAGAAGGAGGAGACAGATGCCACCCGCTGGGAGATGGAAGCCGTTGAACGAACAATGGAGGTAGCGGTCAAGAAAGACCGTGAGAAGATGAAGCACGAACACCGGCAAGAAGTCCGAAATCTTGAGAATGAGATTGCCACACAGAAGGAGGAGAAAGATGCCATCCATCTGGAGATGGAAGCCCTCAAACGAAAAATGGAGGACATGGAGGATATGGAGGAAATGAACAGACTTCAAAGGCAAGAAGAAGTCCAAAATCACAAGAAAGAGATTGCCACACAGGAGGAGAAAAATGCCATCCAGCGAGAGATGGAAGCCCTCAAACGAAAAATGGAGGAAATGGTGAAGAAAGACCATGAGCAGACCATGGGGGTCGAGGTGATGGGGAAGCTGGTGATCAGGCAGAAGGAACAGAATGAGAAGGAGAAGGCAGAGGAGGCCTTGACCAGCCACAGAGAGAAAGATGAAAAAGAGGTGGGAGAAGAACTCCACAAAAAGTCCAAGAAGCCTTCCATGAAGAGGAGATTTATTAAATTCTTTGCCCCAAAGAGGAAGGAAAAGGGAGGGAAAAGTAAGGAAAGGTAAAAAGGAAAGGAAAAAGGAAGTAGTAAAAAGAACTAGATGCCACTCAGTAGAGTGCATACCTCCACCACGCCCGTTGCCACACCCCTTTTGGCCAGTGGACGTGGAAAGTGAATCAGTTCTTCCTTGGCCCATGATGACCAATATTTCTACAAAGTTTTGTGCTGTTATGTAATCCGTTTGGAAGGTATTGTAGGTACCTGTTTGTGATTGGCCTCACCCATTTAACACCACAGCTTGTCCTTCACTGACAGGATTCTGGGGCAAAATATTTGACTGGTACTCTAAGGCCTACAAAATAACCCTTCAGCCAGAGGCAGGACTCACCAACTTCGGCTGCTCGGAGACCTCTCTGGGCTTCCCCACAGCTGTGCAACAGTCTATGACACTGGGGACAACTGTTGCCAAAAAAATCATCCTGAAAGTCCCCCTCTCCACCTTCTTTCCAACTGTGGTTGACGGACATGATCTCTGTCATAAGGATGGAGAGGCTCAGATCCCTGAGAACCAACTCACCTAATAAGTTTCTAACTTTTTGAGACCCGTTTCTGGCATACCTCGATGAGGTTGGTGGGCGGTGGGTGACTTCCCCGATTGGTTCCTCTTGGACTCCCTGAGTGGGACCCCATGTGCAACGTCTCTTACAAGCACATAAGCACCTATGGGCGGTAGCACTACATTATAATTGTCAATTATTATATGTGTTTTTTTTCTTTCATTTCCTGTGTCTGAGCGTGTTCATTTGCTTTGTTTGTATATTGTGAAAATTGAAAATTGAAAAAAAATAAAAAAACAAAAACAAAACAGCTTATTTTGGCCAGTGGGCATGGCAATTTTATCAGAGTTGTTTCAAGCCAAGAAAATAGTAAAATACCTATTGAATTCAACATATTGCTATAATCAGAGCAAAATATAAACAATATTGTTACGGTCGTATGTGGATGTATCTATTTTCATTAATTAACTTGGCATCGTTCGTTGTCTAGGGGTTCAAACATACATCTTCCATGCCAACCACAACCTCATAAATGGTGCATCAGTTTGGGACTGGGAATTAGCATTCAGTGATTGTTAGAAATGAAGGCATTCTTTTACATGGACGGCCCACTGTCGACCCTCGTACAGTAGTTGTCGGCCAGCCCTCTCGGTCGGGCTCGCTTGGCCCAGCGCCCAGGTGTCATTGTGTTGATCTGGAAACCAACATGGACAGGGGATCCGTAGATCCAAACAAATATAACAAACTTATCCTGGCCCGGAGGAAAAGGGAGGACAGGTCCTTCAGTCCTTACAGCCCAACGATGAAAACAGTGTCCTTTCTCTCAAGAAACATCAGATAATACCTCCACAAGGTTAGTAGTCCATCCCTGTAATCACACAGGTAGGTGAGTGTCCTATCCCATGCACTCCTCAGCAGCACTCTGCCATCTTCCTTCCCAAACATTCCCCTAGCCTAGGGCAATCTCAAGTATGCCGGTGGCGTTTAAATGAATGAACGCCTCTTGGGCCGCCCTCATCCAATCACCGCCAACCACAGTCCCAAACTATTCTATTTGTTGTAAGCTCATTCAATCACAACAAGGGAAGCGTCACTTTGACTGACATGTTTACGAGACGCGCGAACGCTTCCTCCAATCACTTCACATAAGAGGCGGGTGTAATCGCAGTGACACACACCTATCAGCTGACAATTATTGCTTTTGACAAACTTGACAAAGAAAATAATATGGAAATAACCATCTATCATCTAAGGTTGCTTTCACATACAGTATAAGCTAGTGGACTCGACGCAATTCGGCGGGGTGAAGTTGCAACATTGTTGCATTTTTAATTTGGTCCGGTTCGCTTTCACACAGCGATTTGCCAAGCGCACCAAACTTTCTGAACAAATGTCACATGGTCAAAACGGTTACTCGTCAATTAGACAGAATAGAGAAGGGAAATCTCTCCTCTTCCACCGGCTTCTTGCCTGGCTGAGGGCTGACCAACACCACCTACAATACTGGGATTTCTGGTTTTACTTTGGTGTTAATATCAAATAAATATTGCACAAGAATGTGCCCAATATGAGCAGCAGATGAGGCAGCGAGCTGTTGAACATTTCATTCTGCAGATGAGATGAGCGAGGCAGTACCGAAGGAGGTGAGTCCTGTTGAGAGACAACAATGTGTTGTTGTTATGACAACGTACGTCAGGCGGCACGGCGCGCACACGTGTACAGTACACGTGTGCGTGCCGCAGTGTTTGTTTTGCTTTCTTCTACCGCATTCTACTCATGATGCACTGGCGCCGGGTTGCTTTCACTTGGAAACTAACCGAGACCCACGTTTTCAAGCGGACCAGAGTTCACTTGTTTGTTCCGTACCAGAGTTCGTTTGCACTTTCATACCACCCCAAACGGACTATCCGAGGAAACGAACTCTGGCTTAAAGTCTTAAAGTGGACCAAACAGCTTATATGTGAGGAAAAGGCCGACCGTGACAATATATAAACACATATTGCATTACACCTCAAATTAGGTCAACAAACACTTTGATGACTTCCGGGGATACGCACGCTACAACTCCGCGCAGACTTCCATTTGTGATGTCAGAAATGCACTTGCCTGTGGCTGTTCACATTATCTTTTAAAAAGTGGCCAATATCAGATTCCAGTGTGAAAAGGTTACAATCCTGAAGTGACCCCCGCATGCGGCGGAGAGCTGGGTTCGCACTGGGGTCGCATTCCAAAAAATCTGATCTGAATCTGATTTAAATCCACATATGAACGTGGCCCACGTCAGATTTGAAAAGATCAGATTCTGTACGATTTGTACTGTTGACACAAAAAACAAAAAACAGTCCAAATCATATTTGGGCCACTTGCTGCAGTGTGAACTAGAGGTCTTCGGGTATGCCCGACCCCCCGAATACCCGAGGTTCTCACCCGGACCCGGCCGGGTCTGGGTCCATTCAAAAGAAGTGCCTCCGGGTCTGGGTCGGTTCCGGTAGCGATTGTCACGGGTCTCGGGGCTCTGACAGTGAAATGCCGGGTCCAATAAGACCCGAGTGGACCCGGCGATCAGCGCTGATCACGAGAGAAACGCATCAAAACAGCACACGTGAGGCTTGTTGTCACAAACTGCAAGTAAATCCATAGAGAAAATAACTAGCAAAGAGCGTTCCCATCTGCAATGAAAATTACTTCCTCGTTTACATGAGGCGCATGTGACCACATGCGTACACATGCGCACACATGCGCCTCAGGCAAACGAGGAAGTGATTTTCGTTGCAGAGAGGTAACCCTCTTGCTGGCTCCTCTCGCTATGGATTTAATTGAAGATGACTGTTTCCCGTACTTTTGGATTATTATTCGATGATCGCATGGTGAGTACACAAGTCACAACATGTATGTGATTGTTTCTAGCGCTGTTGTGTGTGTTTTTGGGCGAAGGAACGGCGGTACCATAGAGAGACTGCCACTGTACTATCTAACTAGCGTTAGGCAGCATGAACCAGGGGAGAATGCTATAACGTTAGTTAATAAAGATGCACAAAGTTTCATTTGATATACAACTTGTAGCAGTTAACAAGCAACTTTGACGTCGACTGCCTCTGTATTTCTCGGATCTGAACGGGGCCGGGTCTCATATTTGTAATAATAGACGGGTCCACTCCGGGTCCGGGTCCGACATTTATCGGTTCTGAACGGGACTGGGTCTCAGATGTCTAATAATAGACGGGTCCATTACGGGTTCGGGCACAAATGCCCCGGGTCCATTAGGGTCCGGGTCCGTGATTTTGGACCCGTGAAGACCTCTAGTGTGAACATAGCCTTATACAGTTGTGTAATAAATCCCTGATGATTATCTTCGGCACTCGGCCTGCGGCCTCGTGCCTACGACCGAATCACAGCCGTGACAATATTAGCCAACAACAGCACTCCCTCTCGTGTGATATTGCTTAAATATATACAGATCCTTTCCAAAAAAATTGAATATAATGGAAATACCATGGATGACTGTGGGCTTCAGCGGATTGCCAAGCAAAGACGATTCAAAAATTTGGCGGAGATTCAGAGGGAGTGGACTGAGGCTGGAGTCAGTCATAACTGAGAAGTAACTGCTGATTTTCTTCACACTTTTCTAATTTCTTCAAATACTGTTTTGAGGGGTTTCTGGAGCTGTAGGCCAAAATTATGAAAAATGAAACTAATAAAGGCTAGAAATATTTCACTTTGTGTGTAATGAATCTATAATCTATGAAAGTTTGACTTTTTGAAAGGAATTATGGAAAAAAACTAACTTTTCCATGATATTCTAATTTTTTGGAAAGGATCTGTATGTGTATATATATATATATATATAAATTACCTTTGTCTTCAGCTCTCCTGTTGAGCTCAACCAGGGCAGTTTCAGCTACTGGACTGTTGGCCAGGGCTAAGGCATACGCCACCAGACACAGGCTGTAGTTACTGACCACCCCACCAGGCACTCTGTTCTCCAGGTACTTCTTGGCCAGGGACACATTATTTGGGAACATGTCCTTCACACAGAGGAACCAAAGACTGGACATCAATACTGCAAACTGGCTTCCTGTGCCATTTCTTCATATTTTTGTAACCGAAAGACATCCTAAAATCATTTCAAATCAACACGGTGGCTGACACAGTAATGGAATATTTTTCAAATGTCCTATGTAACATTCTGAAATTCTGTAAAATCCCTTATCCCAGCCACCTTCTGACAATCACACATTCCCCCTAAACTCACCATATAGGTAGAATCCTCCAGCAGTGCTATCAGTACGTAGGCGGTGAGCGCCACCGGACCGTCATCCAGGCCTCCCTGCAGCTCCGTGTGGATCACCCTGCCCACCTCACTGAACTCTCCTTCAGGCCCCTGGTGGCTCAGCAGCCAGCCAGATGCCCTGGAGAGGACACTCTGGTCCATCTGCATGTAGAACTGGGCCTGGAGGAAACACCTCAGCACGAATGCTGTAAGCCTAGGACCAGAGAAAGCGGAGTAGGAGCATCATGGACCAACAGATGCTAAACTTCATTGGCAGAATGTTACACTTATTTCAAAAAAGAAATGACAAAAGAAAAGACTGAAAGACTATCAGCCTACCATATGCTCCCAGAAGTGTCGCTGGCTCCAAAAGCACTGAAGGAACCATCACCTCGCTGGTAGGACAGCTCCCTCTGGTATCCTTATCACAACAGAAAATACAACATGACATCCAACAACAAATTCCGGTACATTGGTAATATCATCAGTGATGTCACATGTAACTGTATGCTGACTTTTTTCTCAGAATTCTGACTTTAATCTGAGAATTCTGACTTTAATTTCAGAATTCTGACTTTAATATCATAATTCTGGCTTTATTCTCAGAATCCTGACTTAAACTCAGAACTCAAATACATTTTTCACATGTGGCCCTAATCCTCTTTGGTAGTTTTAAATTATGTGTGGAAATAAATAAATAAAGTAAGTAAGTAAATAAATAAATAAATACATTTCAGGCGACCCCAAGGTTGGGAACCACTACACTAAGCTTATTAAGATACAGAACTATATTACAACTGCTTGAAGTAATCTAAACCAGTGAAGTATTAATCAGATGATTCCCCTATTATGTGGCAGTAGCACCTCTAAACACCTTCAAGTCCAAGACACCACTGAGTCATGTGAAAGCAGATTACCTTCCATCATATAGCCTAGAGCCCGGCTCCTGATCTCCTCATGGTCCCGCGGATACCTGCTCAGGTACTTGAAAACATAAATACTTGGTGCAAAGTGGATCATGTTCTGCTCCCCACAACCATCAGGCATCTGAACCAGCGAATCCAGGCTGTTGATGGATAAGCCAAGGTTTTCACCTATGTAAAGTAATACAGGAAGGAAATTAGGAAGGATTTAAGCATTGCACAACATGTTGTTCGCCCAGGCCAGTCATACTGTCTGGGGCAGATGGTATTTCAGATCCAATAGAGCTGAAGGGGAAGAACGAGTGCAAATAAGATATCATGTAGAACAGTGGTTCTCAATATAGGGTCTGCAGACCACTTGGGGTCCCTGAGGGGGTTTCAGGGGTTCCCCAGCAAATTGATGAATTGTTAAACTTCAGACCATGTGTAGATCGTGTCAGTAGGGATTTAATGGTGTGAAACTCTACAGTGCCCAGATCAGGACAGAAACCAGGTCAATACAGAACTGAATGACAAGCAGTAGATTTGAAGGTGGAGGAGACGCTGCAAAACCTCAACCATCGCAGTCCATCACTGAAGACACAATGTGAACAAGATGCTCCTCTAATACCTATGTCCCACCTGTCTCTTTTATTGGCTCCTTTATTCACAAGGCAAGTAATAGTATTTAAATTAATTTCTGAACATTTTTAATTTGTTTGGTTTCCGGAATAGCGCTATAATTATGTGGCGTTATTAAAGGTCCCAATTCGTGCAGCTGTAACCTCTTAAAAACGTGTGTCTCTGGTCCATAAAATATGATTCTGGATTAATTTGTCGAAAATATAGCAACCCCGTTCGTTCTGACGGAGTTCTCACTTCCTCATCTCGTCGCTTCCCAAGAATGGTCTGTTTCTATAATATATTCAGAACTAACAGTTCCCATTGGCCGCTGAGGGAGAGCCCGCCCCAGGCTCCCAGCGGCCAATCAGATTAGCGTCCGTGGACCAGCACGCTAGCTTGTGTCCACAACTAATGTTAGCAACAAGCTATTGCTAACTTAACGGTTGCTACGCTAAAGAGGACATCTCAAAATGCCTAGACTTACCGAATGCACCTCCACAGTTGCTGGATCACGTACAGATGGCGTCGCTCCAGCTAGAAGTGTTCATTTTGTGACTATAGACAAAATGGTGCAGGTAGCTTGTGTGAGAGAGACCGCGCACAGTATGCTTAAGGACCCGCGTGACGTAACATTAACCCGTCTGGGGGAACAGAGTGTAAGGGGCGTGGCTTGAAGGAAACTGCAGGGGGAAGCTGGATAGGGACAAATCCAACTCTGGCAGTTCTGAGGTTGTGACCACTCATTACAGGGAGGGATGACAGCAGTATATATGCATTTACAAGTAAAAACAGCTTTTGCACGGAATGGGACCTTTAACAGATAAGCTCTGATTGCAGGAAGAGTGAAGGTGTGCTTCACAAAATATCAAATGTGGAAACTGTTGAATTGTTTGCAAAGGATAACATCACAGTTGAAATGGCCACTTGGAAAGTCAGACCTAAGGTTTAAGCTGCAAGGTATGAAAGAATGGAAAATAAGTCTTAACCAGCATCACCAAAGTACAGACAAAAACACCACCATCATAGACACTTGCGTGATGTTTAACAAAGCAGAGAATCACACAAGTATACAAACCACAAGTTTGACTTTAACCAAGAGAAGGATGGAAGTTCGACTTACTAAAAAAGTAATATATTACATATTACTCGTTACTATTTTCAAAAGTAATATTATTACTTTACTTATTACTCCATGCCAAAAGTAATTCGTTAGATACTCGTTATATTACTTTTCCGTTACATTCCACACAAATGGCAATAGGCCTTTTTCACTGCAGCGATTTTGTATCTAAAAGGCAGGAGGTAACACAGGTGCACCAAGATGTTAATTAGGGCTTCCAACTTCCAGTCCATTTAGCTGTTCCAGTGCTGGAGCCTTAATTAGTTAGTTGGTTGCACCTGTGTATACTCTGTCTTCTAGACACAAATGGCCGTTGTGAAAAAGGCCCATAGCGTTTTTCTCATCAAAATGCAGACTTTGCGGTGCGAATGTGTGAACTAGGTCTATTATGTGCTGTTCCATTTAAACTAATCGCTTTGCCAGAGCACAGCTTCCTACAGAGATGCTTGATGAAGAGCACACCTGGCTCAAAGTGATGACTGACAAGATGCAATCTTTTATCTTCTGTTTTATAGAATGCAGTATGCACTGCCAATGCAAACTCAATACGTATAGGCTACATCTTTGCTTAACAAATTTGTGTCACAAATAACGTTAGCTCTGCAACATTAACCTGACAATAATAACAGCAATGTTTGATGTCCACCAGCTTGTGAGTTTTTACGTTATCTCTGTATTTGAACAGTTTTCCGGTTTCTGTTGTGCTGTCCTCTCGTCTCGTAACGTTAACGTTAGGAAGTTTGAGCTTGTGTTTTTCACAGTGGAAAGAGTGTTAGTAGCCTACCTGTCCTGGACACCGTTTACATTTACACCGTTTACATTTGTCCAGTCATAAACTGGACCTCATGTTCCTCACAGAGACCTGGCTTGATCTAAACAACAGAGAATATGTTCTTAATGAGTCAGCCCCACCTAATTTTAACTACATTGACGCCCCCAGAGTCGGTAAGAAGGGGGGAGGAGTAGCTATTATTTTCTCTGATGTTTTTCAATGTAAGCAGGTATCGTTTGGCGACTTTTCATCGTTTGAATATCTGGCCGCTGTTCTGAAGTGCTCTCCCTCTATTTTACTACTGATTATATACAGACCACCTAAGTACTCTAGTAGTTTTTTTGATGAATTTTCAGAACTCCTTTCTATAATCTCCATAGAACACGACTGTTTAACTATTGCAGGAGATTTTAATATTCATATTGACAACCCCAATGATAATAATGCCAAAGAATTGAATAACCTCCTTGACACTTTTGACCTGTTACAACATGTCTCTGGGCCCACTCACAATCGAGGCCATACCCTAGACTTATTTATCACCAAGGGCTTTGAGTCATCGTTTCTTTCAGCTAGTGATGTTGCTCTGTCCGACCATCTCTGTATCTTTCTTGAACTCAAGGTCACCCCTATCGCTCTTACTCGGTCAAAAACCATCAAAAAGCGTCACATCAACGAGAGCACTAGCACATGGTTCATGGAGGCTTTCTCGCTGGCCCCTTCCCTCTCCTCAGCCTCTGTCAATGATCTCCTAGATAACTTCAATTCTAAAACCCTAAAGGCTATTGATGCTGTAGCTCCCATTAGATCTAAACTAATCTCCGGTAAGAAAAAAGCACCATGGAGAAACGCTCCCTCTGTAAATAACAAAAAAAGAGATTGTAGGAAAGCCGAGCGCAAATGGCGGAAAACTAAACTTCACATCGATTATGACATCTATAAAAATAGTCTTCACTCCTACAACCAGGAACTAAAAAATTCCAGAAAATTCTTCTTCTCCGACATTATCAGCAAAAACACCAATGACGCTCGCACTCTTTTTGCCACTGTTGACAGGCTGACAAACCCCCCCCCCCACAAATTGCCCCTGATCTTCTATCCAATGTCAAATGCAATGAATTTGCGACCTTCTTTAGGGATAAAATTATAAATATCAGACTATTTCCACATCAAGAACAAATGTGGCTCCGCCGCACCCACAGAATAGGTGCTTAATTAACATGACTCAGTTCAATGTCATTGACCACAAGAAACTAGAAGAAACGATACGAGGCCTTAAATCCTCATCGTGTTGCCTAGACACCCTGCCAACAAGCTTTCTAAAAAATGTCTACAGTTGCCTGGCGACCGACATACTGAAGATAATTAATACCTCTCTTCTTACAGGCATTTTTCCAAAATCTCTAAAAACTGCAGTTGTTAAGCCCTTGCTAAAGAAGCGTAGCCTCGACCCCTCTATAATCAGCAATTACAGACCAATATCAAATCTTCCCTTTATTAGCAAAATACTCGAAAAAACTGTCTACCAACAACTCAATACCTTTCTATCCTCCAATGATCTCCTAGATCCCTTCCAATCAGGCTTCCGACCCCATCATAGCACCGAAACTGCGCTTATCAGAGTTATAAATGACATCCGAATGAACACTGATTCAGGTAAAATCTCAATCTTAATGTTACTAGACCTCAGCGCTGCCTTTGATACGGTTGACCACGAAATTCTATTGGACAGACTGGAAAACTGGGTCGGGCTTTCCGGCACGGTCCTAGAGTGGTTCAGATCTTATCTGCAAGACAGGAACTACTTTGTCTCCATTGGCAACTACACATCTGAACAAACCAAAATGACATGTGGGGTACCCCAAGGATCAATTTTAGGTCCTGTCCTGTTTAACCTTTATATGCTCTCTCTGGGCCTAATTATGCAAAAAAACAAAATAGCTTATCATAGCTATGCAGATGACACCCAACTCTACATAGCCCTCTCATCGGATGACTATGCCCCCATAGAGACACTGTGTCAGTGCCTTGCGCAAATTAATGATTGGATGTGCCAGAATTTTCTCCAACTTAATAAAGACAAAACAGAGATAATTGTCTTCGGCAAAAAAGAAGATAGGCTCAAAGTTACTGCTCACCTCGAATCCCTATCTTTGAAGCCAAAGGACCAGGTAAAAAATCTTGGCATTATTATTGACTCTGATCTAAATTTCAACTCCCACATCAAGCTTATAAGAAAATCTGCCTTCTATCATCTAAAAAATATAGCAAGGATTAGAGGCTATATGTCCAAACAAGATCTTGAAAAACTAATTCATGCTTTCATTTCTAGCAGGCTAGACTACTGCAACAGTCTTTTCAATGGTCTTCCCAAAAAAGCTATTAAACAACTACAGCTCATTCAGAATGCGGCTGCTAGAGTTCTAACAAGAACCAAGAAAGCTGAACACATTACACCAGTTCTCAAATCCCTGCATTGGCTGCCAGTAAATCTTAGAATAGACTTTAAAATTCTGCTAATAGTTTACAAATCTCTCAACGGGTCAGGCCCACACTACATCTCTGAAATGCTTCTACATTATGAACCATCCAGATCCCTGAGATCTTCAGGCACTGGTCTACTAATTGTCCCGAGGACCAAATCAAAACATGGTGAAGCCGCGTTCTCCCACTATGCCTCTCATAACTGGAACAAACTCCCTGAACACATTAGATCTGCCCCTACTCTGCCTATTTTTAAATCCAAGCTAAAGACCTTTATGTTTACTCTTGCTTTTAACTGCTACTAAACTACTGCCTCTCTCGGCCTGTAATTTAAAAAAAAGATTCCTGTACATTTCCAACAAATGGACTGTACATGTAATAATAATACTGAAGAGTGCCTTGTAACTTATTTAAAACAGAAATAATGTTTCATGTTTGTTAATTTGAGTATATATTTTAACTAAAACTGTCGGCTGTGTTTTTTATGTGTTTTTTATATGTGCATTGCTTTGCTGCTTGTTTTTTCGATTATTTTTTGTAAAGCACCTTGAATTGCCTTGTGTATGAAAGGTGCTATATAAATAAAATTTGACTTGACTTGACTTGACTTTGATGTTCAATCGTGTCACCTTTCTTCCCGACAAAAACAAAGTCATGGGAATATATCCGCAGCCACGGATTTTCCTCCTCGCTCAGCAGGACAGAGAGGGAGGTGTGCCTGCCTGCCTGTTGCTGCTCTGAATGGGCTCTGCGGTGACGTCACCTTGTTTTGGGAGCGTTAAAGCCATGCTGCTTGTGATCAGTGAATGCCGACTGCGTGTCGTTTTGCAGCGCAGTGGCATCACAGAATGGACTCAACAAAAGATGTAACGACTAACGTAACGAGCTCGTTTATCTTGAAGTAACTGTAATATTATTACTTATATTCTATAGTAATTCGTTACACTACTCGTTACTTGGAAAAAGTAATATTATTACAGTAACGAGTAACTAGTAACTCGTTACTTCCCAACACTGACCGTGACAAATGCCCAACACCCTTCAACCTGAATGGAGCTAAGCCAAAAAACCTGACAGCTGTTCAGAATCTGCCCACCGTTTATTTTACTATCCAGTATGGTATTATCATTTCCTATATAGATATTTTTCAATATATATTATTTTCGGGTTTTTGTCTTTTTATCGAATAAAAAATATGCATAAAAAAATATGCTCCGCCGTGTGAACGTTTCTATTTTGATGGCTGCCGTCGTTCCCATTTTCAACGTTCAATACCCGAGCGCTCCTCGGGACAGCTCTGAATGCTCTGTACACACGAGCGCTCCTCGGGACAGCTCTGAATGCTCTGCACACAGGAGCGCTCCTCGGGACAGCTCTGAATGCTCTGCACACACGAGCGCTCCTCGGGACAGCTCTGAATGCTCTGCACACACGAGCGCTCCTCGGGACAGCTCTGAATGCTCTGTACACAGGAGCGCCCCTCGGGACAGCTCTGAATGCTCTGTACACACGAGCGCTCCTCGGGACAGCTCTGAATGCTCTGAGCACACGAGCGCTCCTCGGGACAGCTCTGAATGCTCTGCACACACAAGCGCTCCTCGGGACAGCTCTGAATGCTCTGCACACATCATCCAAACACAAAGCGAAAAGTGGGCACAGATTGCACATGTCTAATTCACTAAATGTAAACATAAACTGCGCTCAGATGGAACCGCCATTGGCAGAGCAAAGGGGACAAATGGTAGACTTACCAACCACTGCCACATGGGCCCTCTGGCTGGCCGGCACCACATCTGCTGGAAAGGAGAAGACGATGTCTGTGGAACTGTTGTGGGTCCCTGGTGCCAGCTCCAGGAAGAGAGTCTTTGAGTAGGACTGTTCAACTCCCTCCGGCTTCAGGAACATGGAAGTAATTCAGTGTTATCATAGGATTAGCTGTATGCCACGTAGCATGCTGCATTATACTTTGTGTAGCATTGTGAGGAGTAGAAGTAGGGTGAAACGAGGACTTCACATCAACTCAAACCTGTGCATTCATATCTAAAAGCACTGATCATACAGACACAAATACAGATATTGTGAGAAACTTACCATTCATCTATCATGAGTTTTTATTTTACTTTTATTTATCCAGGGAAAGCTGACTTATCACATGTGCCGTTTTCCAGCAAACATCCTTCATCACTTTCATACAGCAGGGTTCCTACACATTTTCAATTAAAATATCTGTACTTTTTCCAGACCTTGATGTGTTTTGAAGATTTTGTCTGGAGTTTATGCAGATAGACATCTTGCCCCGGTAACTAGGTCATATCACTGTAGGCTATAGATGAAGATTGTTCTTCACAGCCACAAATATTTGAGATGATTGGCAGGGTTCCTACACGTTTTACATTTAAAAATTAAAAGAATTTCCAGGCAGATTCCATGTTCTTGAAAGGATTTGATTTTGGTGAGTATTTGATAATGCATGCTGACAGCGGCTGGGTCATAAGAGCACCCCTCAATCTGAACATTATTCTTCACATCAACAAAAACTGTGGACTCAAACTGGGTCTAACATAAAAGCTAGAATCATGTGTGTATTGAACCTAAACCACAACATTTTCCATACCTTTCCAGCCTTCTCCCCCCCCCCCCCAAACTATTCATACATTTTTTATACTTTTCCAAGCCTGCATAGGAACCCCGACACACACACAATCACACATTTTCCCAGCCAGTTGAGGGATTCAAACTGGCAACTTTCAACAAGCAATTTCTCAACATTGTTTCAGTCCTGCTATACCTTCACAAGCACAGTCCGCAAAAGGCTGTCTGAGACATCGGCAGATACGGCATCCACAGATATTTCCATCTTGCCCAGAGCCAGGGGCCGTATGGGGAAGAGGGCTGAAGCGGCATCCTGACTCCCTACAGTGAGTTTCCATGCATTCACCACAGAAAGGTCCTCTCGGTCTGCCAAGACAAACTCGAAGCCCTCATTGTGTGCTACCAGGAGTATGACCTGTAGAGAGCAACGCATGGGGAGATGGGGGTGAAAGTAGGATCGTTTCAAGAATGGAACACATACTGTATGCCATCATGGTATATCGAGTGAATAAGAGAGAAAAGAGGAATTGGAATTATTACAAGAGCTCATTTTGTTACTGGAAGATCAGTCAGGGACTTTCTGGGAATTGTGTGTAAAGGGGAAAGTATTATGTGCACAATGATTTGCTAGTGGTGTCTTTACAGTAGTCCCCATACCTCCAAGGCCCTGTCAAGATGGTTGAAGACGTTCACCTCCAGGACGATCTCCTCCCCTCTGATAAGATATGATGGGACATCCAGAGACAAGGAGAAGTCCTTGGACACTGTTAGCTGCGAATGAGAGGACATAATCTAATTTATTAGCAACTTTGACTGACTTTAGAGGTACTGGACCGGTTCAGCTGGTAAGGCACAGGGCTGCCATCAGTACAGTGATAGCCTAAGTGGTCAACTAATAGATACAGTCGGTCACGTTACTTCCGGTAACGTGTGTGTGTTTGTGTGTGTGTGTGTGTGTGTGTGTGTGTGTGTGTGTGTTTGTGTGTGTGTTGAGTATTTCCCCCACACTGACCCATTGACCCAGCATCTATGACTTGACACCGCCTGAATGCATACTGCTGCTACTACTAAAACCTTTATGTTGAGGTAGAGTATAATAGAAATAGAGTTTGTACATACCCTCGGTTGCACAGCTGTGAACCCCAAACCCTGGTTGTCTGACATCACTAGAGCTACAGCTCTCCAAGAAGTAATGCTGTCTGGCACTGTTACTTTGGGACTTGTCCACATTGAATCACTAACAGAAAATGAAATAGTATAACACAGTATTTATGTCGTGCGTTCAGTCCCCAATATGAGCACACAGTATACATTTCATAAATCTGTCTACTGTGCTTATAATAGACAACGATTCTTGCAATGATCACCTAACATTGGTGTCCAGCCACAGCCAGGAATCAGTAGCGGCCTGATCCATCCAGTGCCTCCAGTACTTCTCTGACATCAGGGCATCTGCAAAGGAGAGAGAAAGAATATCAGAGGGAGACCAGTAAGCATTCATATCCAGAGAACAACAGTAGTAGAATTTGTCGGACCAATGCAATATGCTAAATGTCCACAAGAGGGACTCCAAACAAAAATGTGGTGCCATATATTGTAATATTTGATATTCCACACAGAGGACAGTAGGGATCAGATCCACATTTTGTGTGTGAGCATGAACATTAGCTTCAATGGATTATTCATCATCATACCGCTTTTGGGTTCATCTGGCTGCTTCGTCTTATACAGTCTGGCATTGGTCAGCACCACAATATTACATTCCTACGGTGAACAAGACAGATGGTAAAAATACAAAAGGTGTTATTGCAACCCATAAAAAACAGCAAGTATGTTTAGACAGGTTGTGAATCAATGGGAAAGCACATAGCTCATCCTCGCTGTCAGGAATTCACAATCAGATGAAACATCACAAGGACGATAGTAAAATCGAGGCGGGAGGTAGACACTCCTTATGATTCCAGATAAAGCCCGTGAAATATAGAATATAGGTCAGGTGATGTAAGATGTAAAATGATCACAGATCTCTAGGACCCCCCGGGGTGTTCCCAGGTAGAGATGGAGAAAAGGTCACCCTGAGACAATTCACTGTGGTGTGGCTTTCTCCTGTCATGCATCCATCGATCACCCCCAGGTCCTACGTCCACCCCCCCCCCCCCCCCCCCACACACACACACACAACACAACACAACACAACGCACGCACACACACACACACACACACACACACACACACACACACACACACACACACACCGCACTAGAGTTACCAGCTCATTTTAGGAACAGCGAGAGAGTCACCTCCTAACAACAAAGCGGACAGATATTTTACATCCGGTCCAACCGGTTTAGCCGCGTGACTCCAAATACCAATACAGTAGCTGAGTGGGGAAAGCTTGTCTAAGAAGCCGTTACAAGAGATTAAGGAGATTGGGGTGATTGGTGCTTTGTAATCAAACTAAAAGATCGACAAAGGAGAAATCAAGCAAATCTGACAGTATCTAAACAGGTCATGGTCGTTTGACTTTCTGAAGGAGGTTCACAGAAGTTTAAGTTTCAGAGATTCGATCGTGGTCTTTTGTCTGAAAACACAAACACCACAAAGACATACATTGTATTCACACAGGGATTTACGGTATAGTGGAGCTTCTGGCTATCTGTCAAGATGCCGATAAAAGGACTTGTTTTGATCTTGAGACAGCTGTCCTACTCTTGAGCTTTGGCCAATCAAATGCAATGTTCCTGAAGGGTTGGCCTACCTTCTCCTCTTTGAAGTCCTGGTCAACCTCTGGAGCATTGTCATCCACCTCCATTACCAGGATTCCTACCTGGGACGCGGGTTCGGTGACGGTCACAGTGAGCGACACCTGCTCACCTGGCTTGGCCTTGTCAGTGCTCCAGTTCAGAGACACCTGAGGAGAGCAAATACACACCAAATCTCAGGCAAGTCAAGGTAGATCAACACAATCAGAAGAGCAAATGGAAACGCGTTCATGATTGAGGATGAATCACCATTATGTTACTTTAGTTGATGATAGGAAGCAGAAAGAAAGCATTTATTGATATGAAAATGTCAGATTATTACTTTAAAACCACTAGCTATGTGTTTTAAATAACAATATCCACCCGAATACTGTTTGAATGTGAAGTGATCAAGTTCAGCACAACAAATTACATAGTTGCGTTGTTGGATGGGCAGGTACGCTGTGTCACTGGTGACCTCTCCATCAGGAAGGACACAGTAAACAGTGATACAGGCCCCAGGAAACCAAGACATTGTCGGGGCCAGCGAGAAGGTTGTGGAAGTCTGTGTCCCAGCAGTCATCACTTGACCTCTAGAGCTGACCTGGAATTGCAACAACACAGGAGAGACAGGGATGGAAAATAACCAGTACTCTAGTTACTGCATCTGGATTTTAGTTGATTAGTTGCCCTTCTACAGACCCCCCCCCCATAACAGATTTATTTTTACCACAGTGATATCTACAGTATGATTAAAAATCCATCTCCATTGCCCTATATTACATAACTTTTGGACTGCAATTTTTAAGTGGCTCTCAAAAGCCTATTCCAGAGACATTCAGCCCAACCATCTTTGGATGCCCCGCAGAGACTTTTGAGCTGCCGCACCACATACAGATTGCTCTGCACCTGGGAATGGTGGCTAAGAAACTTCTTCTCTTGACCTGGAAGTCAACCACTCCACCCTGCTTTGCACATTAACTCATTGAGATGTTATCTACTATTATATACAAATGGAAAGACTGCATCTGCACAAACTCAATACACAGAAGAGATTTTAGAGAATTTGGGGACCTTTCTTGGCACAGTGTCATATAACTCTGCATCCATAGGGACTCTGACCTGTTTGGCTACATGAGTGGGTGTGGTGTTTAATTGGATTCATTTATTCATGTAACTTTACCTTACTCCCAAGATGTTACTATTGTGACAACATTCTATGTTATCTTGTAAACAGTCTGCCAGCCTTTTTGTTTGGTTTTGTTCTATTTGTGTTGCACTTGATGTTGTATTTTCTTTGTATTGTATGTCCTTTCAATACATTTGCTGTTATAAATGTGAAAACTGTAAATAAAGTATTGTAGCGATCCGGTGTCTCGATGCATAAAGCAAGCATGTTGGTCTTTGGCCAAAGGGATTGTCCCTTTGGTTTGATTGATTGATTTTTATTTTGGATAAAGAATGACAACATCCAATGGATGACATGAAAAGTACAAACACTTATTTCCATCATGGTCCCTGGTCTTATAAAAACATGACATACAGTACAGTAACACATAACATCAGGTAAACAATAATGAAACAATCAAGGGTAAGAAGAACAAGAGACATAAACCAACATACAATAACACCAGAAGGCCCACACATTACTCTAGCTTACTCAATAAGAATTCTTTCAGAACGTTTTAAAACCATTCAGAGAATTTGCAGACGTACTGGTCTGATGGTTAACGTGTTGCGCTTGTAAATGACAGACCCGGGTTTGATACCAGCCTCGCCTGTGCTGTTACATTGGTGTCAGAAGTGGGATGCGATGGCCGCGCGGTCATTGGAGGTGCGGGGCCCCTGGTTGCCTGAGGGAGGGGACGGTCGCCGCCAGTTGCTGCACCAGCTAGTGTGGCGTGGAAGCACGCTGAAGCGCAGGGGCTGCGCTTCCCACAGGGGAGGCAGTGTAGTGATCCGGTGTCTCGATGTATAAAGTGAGCATGTTGGTCCTTAGCCAGCAGGATTGTCCCTTTCATCTGATGGTTAACGTGGTTTGCTTGCGAATGACAGACCCGGGTTCGATACCAGCCTCGCCTGTGCCGTTACAATATTTAAAATGTATCAATCTCGTATCAAAACTTTTGGCTCATAATGATGCATCAAATTATTTGCAACGATTCTTGCCTGTGCCAATATTGGAACATGTACAAAATCCTTTTGATTTTCATTCAACAAGTAACTGACCGCCTGAGTTCTAAAAAGTAACTGACCGGCTGAGTTTTAATGGACAACCCTTGCTTCTGTGCGATTAAAATCCTAGACATGTACCTGATAGAAAATGTCTACAAAGTAACATGGAGTCTACAAAGTCTTCTGTACTGTTTTCACTTCTGATCTAAAGAACAGAAGGGTAACCTCATGCAGAGACATAGCTCTGGAGAGTGTCAGATTATGTTTATTTGTGTGACCAGACATACCACATAGTGAAGCTCACTGGGTTGAAAGGTGCTCTCCACATATATTTGAAGAGGCAAGCCAATCTGCAACACAAATGTTAGGTGAAATGTGTCTTGGTGGCATAATTACAATATAACATGTAACAATGTAATCCAGGCATACGTTTTGCTTTATTCTCGTGTACAATGCTACAGAGTTCAGTTACCTGTGCAGGCAGAGCGTTGATTGGCAGGATCTGAATATATGAGCCACTGGGAGAGGAGTAGTTGTTGTGGAGCACCAGAGTCTCCTCACTGGACATAAATTTGGCCTGCATGTAAAACGAGATTATTTTTCTCAGACTTGAGGGAAACCAATAGAAATCTGATTTTTGAATGTGACATGATCTGATCTGATACAATCACATCTATAGCCTTACGGCATTGAAACTACATGGCCAAGATACAATGAAACTGCTGAACATGGCTTTTTCCCTGAGGACCAACATTCCAGATAAAAAAAACAACACTCACGTGGATTAAAAGCATGACCACTCCATCCTGTAATGTGAACTCCATGTTAACGTTCCCATCCTCAGGCACTGCAAGTGTTTGTTGTGTAGGCTCAGCATCCATCTGGGATGTCCTCTGGGTGACTTCAACCAGCACAGGGTTCACTAACTCAGACTGGCTCAGCGGCTGTCCGTCAAACCGAGATATACTAACCTGTGAAACACACAGAGAGGTCGGTTACTGCTTACATCATGGCAGCCACAATACATCGGTGATACAAACAGATATCAAATAATTTGCTCACTTTTGTAGAGAAGTGTAAAGATGGTTTCAGGACATGTGGGAAATTGTAGAACGTGAGCTGGAATGGGTTTTTCATAACCTGCACTTCAACCGTTCTGTTCACCTCAAGTCCTGGGGCACAAGAGAAAACAAAGTGGAGTGAAAACGGCATTGTAATTCATACTACAATTTCAGCATCATTCTTCAAACTCTCACGCACCTGTTTTGATCTCAGTCACGCTGGCAGTGAATTGCACAACAACATGGCCTTCATTGCCCATTCCTGATGGACTGTCCTTGTGCACGTACGGGAGCAGCTGATCCTTGCTCAAGAAGAACTGTGTTGACCCGTGGATCTGAAAGTGACGGGTCAAACAATGACCGATGCAAGATACACTACAAACAATACTGCCTCAATATACTGAATGTCTCCTTGTTGTATCAATTTTGGCTTCAGTTCATGTCTGCATATGTATACTTCTTAATGGGCCTGATGATGGAGTTGGGGTAAATCCCCCGTTCTCCCCATTCAGCATAATTAGCATTTAGCTGCTAGCTCAGCCCAGGCAGACACGATCAGGGATTCAACCACCGCAGTAAATGCCTGACGTCTGAACAGACGTCTATGTACCTGCTCTAGAATTCCCAATTCTGTAGTGTAGAGCTGCAGCAGCGTCCATATATGGGGGGTTTTACCCCACCCACGCGCCAGCCGTATAACATTTTGTGGGCGTTCCCACACAGACCGACTGTATCTATGGAACGGTTTAGACCTCACCTCTTTCGTAACATTAAGGATGACTGAACGGCCAGAGTCGAACGAAGCTGATTCCAGAGTGATCAAGACAGATAGTGTCCCTTTTACAGGTTGTCCCCCGCTGTGCCTGGAGAAGAATCAACAAAAATAATATGCTCCACAGCATGTTTGGAGTGTAAATGACAAACTGAGCTCATTACACTTGCAAATGCAGTAGTATTCATTTGCATTATTGAAGATCATTGAACTCACAGGGCTGTCACAGTTCCTGAAATGTCGTCTCCCACTAGGACCTTGGCAGCCGTCTTGACCAGTAATTCGAACAGATGAGGTTCTGCAACAGCAGTCGGTAGAAAATGAAGGCATGGCAGTCATTATGTGTCTTTAATAAAACAAAATGCTACATTTATGTAAAGAGTTACCAGAATGCTCCACAAGGAATGCTTTCTCATCAGTCGTGCCCTACAGAGAAAGGGAGCGGAGGTCAAACATCTGGGACTTTTCTGTGATTTTCCATTAATGTCATTGCTTTTAAAAACAACCACTTTCAAACAGCATAATAATGAAGAATACATTTCTATATAGGATCCTTACATTGACTGAAGTTGTGATGGCCCACTGACCAACAGGAGCGGTCCGGGACAAATTGAATTCCGTGGACACAATTCCCAGATGACTGCCAGCAGATTCCCACCTTTGGACAATGTTCCCCCCGGGGTCCTGAGCACGACAAAGGAATGCCAGTCAAACTCTCCCCCACCACACAACGCCCCAACTAGAAAATCTATTCAACTTCTCTGGACTTTGTTCTCTCATACAGAAGATTGAGACCCACCTGTATGGATATATCCACCCGGCCTTTGTACGGACGGTTATCCAACCGGACAGACGTAACTCTCACTCTGACCGTGTCCTCAGGCCGGTAGCGTGATCTGTCAGTTTGGATGAAGGTGGAGACACTTCTGGGGTTGAGGCTGAGGGTGGTGGTGTTGGCGAAAAGGAGTTGGTTCCCTCGGTACCCCCTTACAGCCAAGGTGAAGAGGGAACTCTGGGTTAGAGAGCCTCCGGGAATCTAGAGAGTTTGTAGAAATCATCTTAAGAAAGGTTTAACTATAGGATTAAGGAGGCATGGCAGGAGGAACTTGGTGGTTTTTATTTATTTTTTATTTTATTTTTTCAAATTTTTATAGAACAATAAACATACAAGACAAACAGGCTCAGACACACAAAAATAAACAATAATAAAAAGTAAAAAAAAAAAAAATAATAATAATAATAATAATAGTAAAAAAAACTATAATATAAAAAGAATACATAGATCTTTGACATTTAACATTGTAACGTGGAGCTACCCGCCGCATAAGGTGCTTATGTGCTTGTAAGAGATCTCTTGCATATGGAAACTTATACAAGGGGTCTGTGGGAAATCAGCTGGGCAAGCCGTCAATTACACCTAACCTCAGTCACTAGTCATTCTTAACCTCATCAAAGTAGGTTAAAAACAGGTCCCAGGTAGTTAAGAACTTTCCAAATGAGTTGGTTCTGGAACCAGAGTCTTTCCATCTGTATAACAGAGACCATGTCCATTAGCCACACCCGGAAATAAGGTGAAGAGGAGGACTTCCATTCTTTCAAAATAAGTCTTTTGGCGACAGTTGTCCCAAGTGTCAGAGATTGCTGCACAGTGGCAGGGAAGTTCAGAGAGGACTCTGAGCAGCCGAAGATGGCGAGTTCTGCCTCTGGGTGCAGGGTTATTTTGTAGGCCTTAGAGTAGGAGGAACTTGGTGTTGACTTGTCTGAGGTTATATGGGACCGGAGTCTGTCTGTAGTTCAACTCTGCTCAATTAACAGCAGACACCAGCTGATCCAATTTAAGGTAACTCATCGTCTTCATTATTCCAAGTCCAGGTTGCACAACCGTCTCACCACTATGTGATAGGTGTGAGGTGTCAGAGGGTACATTATGCTTTTTGGTTTTCCCCTTCACTATCTGGATTTTGGGCCAATATATTTGATTGGTACTCTAAGGCCTTTAAATAACCCTTCAGCCAGAGGCGGAAGTCGCCATTTTCGGCTGCTCGGAATCCTCTCTGCTCCTCCCTACGACTGTGCAACAGTCTCTGACGCAGGGGACGACTGTCGCCAAGAGACTCATTCTGAAGGAGTGGAAGTCCTCCTCTCTACCTTCTTTTAAGCTGTGGCTGGTTTCGGTTATACATATGGAGAGACTTCGGTTGCTGAGGACCAATTCACTTGGGAAATTCTCTGCTATTTGGGACCTGTTTCTGGTCTACTTAGACAAGGTTGAAAGCGACAAGTAACTTGCCCAGCTGACTTTTCATGGTCCCCTCACGTGGGATCCCACGCACATCTCTTACAAGCACATAAGCACTTGATGCGGCTGGTAACACAACGCTGTAACATTGGAATGTCGATGATATATGTATATGTATATGTATATTTTTGTTTTGTTTTGTCTGAGCCTGTTTTGTTTTCAAAATTCTGAAAATTGATATATATATATATATATATATATATATATATAAATAAAGAAAGGTTTACATGTGACACCAGACATGTTGTGGTTTTATTAATGTAAAGATGAAAGAAGAGGAAGAACATACTCACCGCAGGGAGAGTGAGGACCCGGGTCACACCTGAAAAAACACAATGATGCTTAAGGGTCTGTCTTGTCAAAGCTGTGTTCATATCACAGTGGTACAGTAGCAGCCTGGTGGCCACAATCAAATGTTGGCGTTGTCCATTCCTGCAGTCCATGGATATGTAGAATATCAAGATTTCTGAACCAAAGTACGTTGCCTAGTACATTTCTAGTTACGTGTACTATATCAATGTCACAGAGTGTGCTACTGAAAGAGCGCGTTGGTGATGTGGCTGGCGTGGATGGAGGGCGTAAACACTTGCCTTTCACACCGAAGGGCCGTGTTCGGTCCCCGGCATTTCCAAAGTCTACATTTCAACCGTAATTCACATTTAATGTTTTTGTTATTTAAGATTAAACCAAATCATAAACATTAACCAAGTTGTTTTACTTGCCTAAACATAACCACAGTTGTTATAGTTGTTTTATTTGTGCTTAACTTTGGAAATCCGTCAAGGTTTTCAAATTTACGCCGAGATTGTAGGTTTGCAGAAACACAAAGTGGCACGTTTTAGAAACTTATTTGCCGACATTTTGATGAGATTGTACATATCCCTGGTTTGCAGACACATAAAATGCCAATGTTTTATTCTGGTGACTGGAATGGTGGTAGACTTATATAGAATTCCGATGTCACCTCCTTGGAAGGTGTCCTCTGCCAGGGCTAGACTGGTCTCGCCATGTGTCACTTGGGCCGTCAACCTAACAGGGGAGTCTGTGAGGACAGTGACACCCAGAGGAATGGGGATCCCACTGTGCAACACCTCTGGACCTGAGATCAGATACAACATCCTCATACTACAGGAGGGAGGAGAGGAAGAATGAGTTAACATTGATTAGGGAAACAAGCAGGGTTCAACGGTTTTTGAAGGGTAATATCAATATTTTCCTCTTGGAGCTGCCAATAGATGATCATCAATATCTTTAAAATGTGAGTATTGAGTGTTTCCACCTGTCAAGGTGACAAAGCCTCTGAAACAGCTTTGGGACCAGACCATCATGAGATACTAAGATAGGGCTGGGTGATATGGACCAAAAATCATATCTCTGTGTTTTTAGGCTGAATGGCGATATATCTCGGTATTTTCTATGAAGTGGACTAAATGTTCAGTTGTAAATCAAAGCACATGTGAGATGTCACAAGCACTTTTATTAAAACAACACTGTACTTGACCAAATACCTTGATATCGATATTGTGAGAACATTGGAGAGATGACTATAGGGCTTTCACAAAATATTTACACAATGAGATTTTTGAAAATCATCAGTCATGTGGATATAATGACTAAGTGGGTAAAGGCAAATAATAAAACAGTTGGAACAGTCAGGTAAGTAAAAAAAAAAAAAAAACGACATCACTTTACTGTAATGAGGCCTTTAAAACCAGGAAAAGACTACACTTACACCATACAATAATATCCCAAATCTAAGATATCTAGTCTCATATCATAATATCGATATAATATTGATAAGGTCACGCACATTAGTTGGGTCCAAAAGGTATTGCAAATTTTAATCGAATTTTCAGAAAGTCTGAAATTAGGCTGCTATTATGCGAATTATAGAGCTGTCAATCACCTCGTGTTTGAGGCTGTCTGCCTCTGCTGATCAGCTGATCGATACGTGCCCTCTTGCAGGCAGGCAATGACAAAGCCCTATTAAACACATCTAACGTTATTCATTTAAAGTTTCTTGATGATCTACAACTAGACAAAGGTACAATAAAATGCAATTTCTGGATTAGGCTACCACATCCCGCTCTTCAATTCGGCAAGCACAACGTTATATGGACATAGCTATCCCATTAAATTTCGTTTTCCTGGCGGACTTCAAACGTGGGCCGTCACCATCTTGATTTTTCGTCAGCAGAGTGGGAGGGAATGGGTTGAGTCCTTCCGCACCTCACGTGAGATGGGAGTTTCCCAGAGCCGCAGCTCCACCTGCTGTTGGTCCGTGATCTGCAAGCTGCGCGATCACTGGACAGGCGATCTGTCAATCACCTCCTTTTCTATCATCTATTTTACTCCAAATGGGTGAGTTATATAACAAATTACCCCCCTACAGTTGTTATGAAAAGGTGAAATTAGCTATATAGACCAAAATTGTGTTTTGCCCCTCACTGGAAAGATGTTTAATCCTGTTACAAAGTCGGGCATTTTAACATGGGGGGAATGCCTACTGCCCCCGATGCCTAGTGGCCATTCGAGGAACTACATATTTTCAATTCACTTCCGCATCATCAGAGGGAAGGGGGTGGGCTTGCCCACTGGTTATAATCCACGGAACACATAGTAAGTGAATACAATTTCATTCAATTCTAGAAGTGAGTCGCCTTAAAGTTAAAATCCCAGTTGTCTTCTGTTTACCACGATGGGTATTGTGCTGCGTATTTACCATTATTTACCATGTGTAGCCCTGTTGTGTAGGCTACACCCCATCACGCCATGTTTTGCAGTGATCAAGGCAAACTGTGTGGTTTTTGAATGGAGAGACAACAGAATATCACTTAATCTGTTTCCACTGCACTTATCGCATTGTCCTTTTATCGATACACCCGACTTTTCCACCTCCCTCAAGCGTGAAAACTTTTTTGTGATATTTGGAGGTTTTTGCGAATTTTGCAGCGTTTCCACTCAGTTTTTTAATGCGCAAATTGAAATTTCGCATAAAAACAGGTGGATGGAAACGCGACTAAGACAAAAATATGGTGTAGCGTCGGCATTGACCTTGGATAACCGGGCCGCAGAGAAAGATAAAACCAGTTCAGACCGGTTCTCCAAGACACCACAACACTCCAACCTTCAAGCCAGGTGCTGGACCAAGTAAAGCAGCAAATGAGAAAATAAGATGGTCCGCACGCACTGTAGCTGAAGAAGAAAAGTAGCTCGAAATGTCCTATCTGTGGGATGACTATTAGATGAACTAAAGGGAGCTACATTCTCTTTTTTTTTTACTTCGGTCTTTACTAGAGGTCTTTGGGTATGCAGCCCTACTGTACAATCATGTGAGACTAGCCCTACTGTGACTAGAGGTCTTTGAAAAAGACTTCAAGTCAAAAGAAGTGACTCTGGGTCTGGGTCTGTTTTCTAATAGAGGGGGCCAATCGGGTCCATGCACAAATGTCAAGGGTCCATTAGGTCTGTGGTTTTGGATCCGTGAAGACCTCTAGCCCTAACCCCAATTCTTTTTTGGGGGACATTTTTTGCTTTTTCACAGAGATAGTGAGGGATAGATAGGAGGGTATGGGAGAGAGTGTGAGGGGAGGACATGCAGCAAATGACTGTGGGCCAGATTGGAACCTGGGTCACTGTGGGGAGGGCTGAGCCTGTTGGTGTGCGCTCTATTCGGTGAGCCACTGGGGCGCCCCCCTAACCCTAATTCTACAATGTTCCACGTGTTCTGAATTCGTGGAACAGAGTGACCCATTCCAGCTAAACTCTGGGAGAGATTACCAAGCTTTACTTTACAAAAAAAACAAAAACATTATTGAATGTTATTGAAGAATTAAATTAATGAATAAAATATCCATAGATAATTAAATTTAAATGTAGGTTTTATATGGCTGTGGTCACATCGACATGACTGGCCAATGTCTGATATTTAATCAATGGCTAAACTCAGCCTGTGTTACATATCAGGACAACCCTAGAAATGACAAGAGAACAAATCAGACTTTCCAGACATTTTCAAGGAAGAAATTATTTGTTGAAACATACAGTAGAATACGAGGAAGTATTAGGCAACTGAAAACCTCAACAGAGATGAGACTGGTATTGATTTCATTCATAAGTAGCCAAACCACTTACTTGGATGAATCCTGAGCGGAACCAGGTCGTACAGTCGAGCATATGACTCCCACACATGCTGCCAGGATCCAGAACCCACTCATGCTTCTTCTGCTGCCGGCTCAACAGCAAACCACCAGACCAGCCGTCCCTTCTGGTCCAGACTCCAAACTGACGACTGACATGTACCTGCATGTGACAAAACCCCACCTACAGTCCTGTCCACTGCCAAAAACCCCTATGGGGTTGTACTCACACTTATACACACTCTCACTGCATAATATGTATATCCTTACACACAGCAATATCAGATTTTGGTTCCTTGTCCTGGAGCAGGCTGACGTTGATCCCCCACACTCTCAACACCTCCTCCCAGAGGGAAGTGTCCCGCCTGTCTATTCACACAATTCACAGTCCTGCCCCGAAAGCACAGGGAGACACTGGTGTTACTCTACCCATCCAGTACCGAGCCGCAAATACGTCTCCGATGTCAGAGGGAATACACCTGACTGTACATAGTCCCAAACATGACACAAACACACTGGGGCTCACAGCTTGCTTCTTGGCAGGATATCTGAAAGACAAAGAGGTTGGTATTGAATATTACACCCATCATGAGCAACTTCTGAATGATTTCACCGCTCCATACAGATCTGAATAGGGCTTTGACTATGGATAGTTCTCCGAGTATGAATCCATAGCGTCATGTTTCTCAAATTAATTCAGAAATACTGTCATGTAGGTGTGCCCTTTCTATTACCCTGAGAGCACAGAAGGTAACAGGACAGCCAAGTATCAGCAAGGCTTTGTGTCAGAATGGCAATCAGTCTCCGAAATGTGAGGCTTCAATACTCTCTCCAAAAACACTTCCTATACAATATTGCTGCTACTATTGTTTTAAATACATTTAAATTGAATGGCATTTGAACAAAAAATGCCACTCGTTTGATCCAAAATGACAACTGTAAGAATGGGAGTGTTACACAAAAGCACAGGTTGCACACTACAGTAGACTACGCAGTAAGTATAGCGCCAAAGAGACACGTTTCTATTGTGAGTGAGTGAGATGCTGACCATATTTCAACCACTGATTTACAATAAAGGGTTTAACTGACCAACATGATAGTGGTATAGTAAAAACCTGCATTAACTGTTCTTTACCAGCAGATGGTAGTAGAGTCAAGGCTAAATCAATACTTCATCAAACCAGTAGTGGTATTTCCCATTAAACGAGAGGCTCAATACAGTACTTGCATTAATACACCCAAAGCCCAATAATAGAAAGGTTATGTTATAAGTAAGGAACAGAGGACCCTAGAATAGATGGGAATAGATGAGAAACTCGAGAGAAACATAAACAAGTGTTGGGGGTCGATGTCGTAACGTCGTTACTCAAAAAAGGAATATATACACATTACTTAAAAAATTACTCCCTGGAGAAAGTAATCCATTACACTACTCATTACATTACTTTTGCGTTACTCTACATGTTAAGTAATGTGCATATCTCCACCCCTCAAAAGTTGTAGATCACGCTGCCATTCTGGAACAATGGTGCCAGGACAACCACCTCTCTCTGAACGTCTCCAAGACCAAGGAGATCATTGTAGACTACAGGAGAGGGGGACGCGCACACCCCCCAATCACCATCAACGGCACAGTGGTGGAAAGGGTGGACAGCTTCAAGTACCTGGGAGTCAACATCCACCAGGACCTGACCTGGGCCGGCCACACCGCCACTGTTGTCAAAAAGGCCCAACAGCGACTACACGGACTCAGGCGCCTGAAGAAATTCGGGCTGAGGAAAGAAATCCTCGGGGACTTCTACAGAGGCTCCATTGAAAGCCTGCTGACAGGGGGCTTCACCGCCTAGTACGGGAACTGTACCACCATGGACCGCAGAGCGCTACGGAGGGTGAGGCGCGCGGCCCAGCACGTAACAGGAGGTGAACTGCCAGAACTGCATGAACTGTACAACCAGCGGTGCCTCAGGAGGTCCCTGAAGATCATCAAAGACACAAACCATCCCCACAACAGCCTGTTCTCCCTGCTACCCTCAGGGAGGAGATACAGGGTTCCAAAAACACGCACAAATCACTTGAGGAACAGTTTCTTCCCGCAGGCCACGAGACTCCTTAATATGCACAAAATAGTGCAGTAGTCGTACCGTACCGTACTGCAGCTGCTACTATTACGGATGCCTAACGTTTAATTGTAAATTTAAGTGTATGTTTAATAAGGTGCCTAACGTTTAATTGTAAATTTAAGTGTATGTTTAATAAGGTACATGCTATTTGCACATGTATGTATAAAACGTCGAATTTGGAATGTCTGAACACGTCTAACGTATGCACATGACATGTGCACCTATGTGCAATGAATATGCCACTGTCGTATAAGCCACCGACTTGTCTTATTGCTTATTGATGCCTATTTCTTATTGCCTTATTGCTGTCTTATTGCTTATTGATGCCTATTTCTTATTGCCTATTACTCATTGCTTGTTGCCTATTTGTACTATGTCGTAAACGGAGTCCACTGCACAAGAATTTCACATGTGGTACTTGTACCATGGAGTGACAATAAAAATCTTGAATCTTGAATCATTCCACCCCCATCTGCCTCGAACCCCTATGAAAGTTGGTGCTACAATGGATCGGCCGGAGGGACTGCCTCTGATTGACTTGAACCAACCAATCGTCACTCCTCATGCCTAAACCTAACCAATCATCACACCTCCCCATTCCTCCAGCCCATCCATTCTAGCAATTAACAGCTTTTAAGTCAGCTGTTGTGTTGCGCAATCATGCATGAAAAAGCAGAAAAAGGTTTTTGTCCATAATCCTGCAGATTAAATCCCGATCCTAGTGACAATTGAAGAATTTATGTAATGCAAGTAATGACAATGTTTGATTTAGTAACTGTGATTGCTGGATTTAGGAACCGTAATGCCTTACACTACCCGTTAGTCAAATGTAATGTGATTACAGTAATGCATTACATTACCCCCAACACGGAACATAAATGGGTGTTCTGTTGAATATTTTCATTGTACTATTGCTATATCAATATGGGCGGAACCCATAAGAATTAGGGGAAAAACTGTATTTATTGTTTCATACATTTTATTTCTTTGGTATCACTTTATATTCAAAATAGTTACATATAAACATGTTTTTACAATCGTCATATTCAACAAGAAAACGTTCCAATACTTGGCAAGCAGGACTTTGGCGACACAAAGACACAGTAGAAACCCGTCTTAATCTCATGCTCGGTAAAGAGCACCTATATAAGAGCTGGGCTGTTTGTATTTGTCAGTGCTGGAGGAGTGTGTAGTCTGTCAGGATGTTTGCACAGAGTTAACCCCAATGAGACACTAGATGGCGTTGGCATTGGACATGCGAGCATGTCTGTATTTACTATTGCTCTATGCCACTCAGTAACACATTGCATGCATACCTCCTGAGCACCTAAAAAGTGCCAGTGCACTTGTAAAAATGTGGAGGCACTTATGAATGTTTAGCACTGACTCTTACTCCAACTTCAATTTAAAGACAAAACAAACCTGATCAAATTGGACATATTTTCATAGACAATTCCTACTGAACTGCAGCCTTGCTACTGGATGCCTACCAAGCCCATAGAAGACTACAGCAGGTCTAGAACATCTATACATTCACCTATATTACATCAACAAAGTGCGGACAAAAGTGCATATGTACAGAGTGCTAGAGAGGACCAGAAAACATGATAATCTTTGTAAAGGATCACAGCAGAGTTAAAAGGCACTGCGAACTGGCAGATGGGTAGATAAGTCGAGGCACAGTTGGGGAATTGCTCGCAGATTTGGTCAAGGACAAGATGTAGTACACTGCCAGGGAAGTACCAGTGTGGAGACATTTACAGCAACTCAACTGGCACATACACTATTTTCCTCAGAGGGGCGCTGTATCCCAATACAGTATTCTGAAGGGCTGAAGGGCTAGCATTTACTTTGAAATGTGCTGTATGGCTGCTAGGAGTGATCAAGTAGCAGAACGTTGGTCTTTTAAGTCTCAGACACCCCACAAAGGGATAACAAGCTGGTGTTCAGCTATAGTGTTTTCTGACCACTGTAGGATTGTCTGTCAGTACCTGCGGTACCTGTGGTCACATCTCAAAGTGTCGGTACATGCTTTCCACGTAGCTCAGGACCCTTTGCCAGTCAGGTCCCCCTGCTCTCAGCATCTCCTCTACCGTCTGTAGAACAAATTTAAAGGCTTAATGCAACCAAATCAACCTCATGACTATCGCAAGATATGTATAAAATGATTTGTTCAGCTTGTGGTTTTCTTACCAGTGATTGTGCAATCCCGACGTTCTCTCCCGTTTTGAAGGCCAGACTGAGATTCTCCCTCTACACAGAAAGGAACAAAATTCATTCATAGGTTCAAACAGGATCAATCGTTGTGGTCCTCTCCATTGCACAGTGCAATTTCCACTTGTCTTGTCTACCTTGCTCTCCGGGCTGAGGGTGCAGTAAGGGATGTGCGAGGGAAGGTAGGTGTGGTAGACTGCGCAGAACGCCAGACCATCGGCCCAGCTGCTGCTGAAGTTGGTAATGTCAATGTTCTGCAACGAGAGGGAGAAGAGAAAATAAAATCCGATGTCTCGTGTAGTCGCGTTGTTACCATTTGAAATATATACAGTCAATGTTTGAAACACATTTAAGTGATTTGATTCAGGCTGTTTACACTCATACATTTATGTATAAAGATAAATGGTCTGTTGACATATGGTATAAACAAAAAGTAAGAACCTATTATCTCATAAAAGATAGCTACAGTGTAGAACCCTATGTGAAGTTTAACTTAAACAAAGGAAAAAGCTCTCTGTGTGCACAATTACGCTGTGGAACTCTTCCTTTAGCACTAGAGACTGGCAGGTTTAATGCTATCCCTCAGGAGGACAGACTGTTTACTATGTGAGTTAAATTAAATTGAAAACTCTTTAGTAAAATTCCCTCTATTTATGTTGACTTTTTTGAGATGGATGATTATGAGAAACTTGAGCTGTGTTTCAAGAAAGGAACTTTCTTCATAGCAAATGTCATCTGTCAGGCCTGGGAACAAAGACAGAACATTTTGTTTAGTGAGTGATGTAATGATTTGTTTTATATATTGTATTGTTTGAGCAGTATGTTGATTTATGATTCATGATGATTTAAATGCACCACTGCAACGGTAATTTATGTTGGTGTCTCAGGCTGCTTTCTCACTGGGAACGATTGCTTTTGTTCCGTTCTGTTCCGCAATCGGGAACGATTGCCCCCCGCGCCTCTCCCCCGCTGTTCAGCTTTCACATTACAGTATTTCTTCCGCGCTCTGAAACGGAACAGAGTGCACTTGCATCATCAACTATGCCTGGAGTTTATCGTCAGCCGTTTGTTTGTCGTATGTGGTTCCTTAATGGTCGGCTTTCACCCTCGAAAGTGTTCCGTGCCCGGGCACGCTAAAGCGCTCCCCAGACCACCGTTTCAAGTGGATCCTGTCACGGTTCCCCCTTGCGCACCCGGGCGCAGAACGGAATGGTGCGCAACATTCACACTCGTCAAATGTTCCGAAACTGAGGTCAATTTGGGGACAAGTGTGCTCGGGAACGGTACCGGGGCACCAGTGAGAAAGCACCCTTATAAACCCATGAGGGTTGGGCACCCTATGTGCATGACATGAAAATAAAGAAATCAACCAATCAATCAATCAACCAATCAATCAATACGTTTGTGTTTTAAACTGCACAACTTTCGCAACGTTTACGCTTTGAGTCTACACTACTCTGGCATTTCCGACCCCCGACGATGGAGACCTTCAAATACGCTGCTCACCCCACATCAGTTGGAATGCTCCGGGGTTGCATTGCAATGTGGACAGGCAGAAATGGAGACCATTGGAAAATGATCAAGTTTACATGATGGTAAACACGTCATGTTTATGAAGGAAAGTAGTTTAAAAAACACGCACACAAAGGGCAACCGTTTACTCTAACAATCCAATTTACTGTTAGAATTACAAATACACATTATTAAACCATTAATCAAACCAATAACTAACAGCAGTCAACATCAACACAACCGTATATACTTACAGTAGCAGTTACCTAGTGTTTCTGTGGTGGTGACAAAATGCTCAAAAATATACATATTAGCAGTCTGAATTTTAAACTGAAGCTCCCTGCGCTGTCCGCACCAAAATCTCTTTAACTCATTGAGTGCCAGCCACTTTTGGAGAACGGACGCTCCCAGTGCCAGAGTTTCAGAGCGTTTTCAGTGATTTCTCGAGGCCCACAGAATATTGTGTGATATTACTATGTAAACACCGAACACGGACAAAGAACGATGAGACTCTATTGTATCAGCAGCAAAAAAAAGTTTATTGATATCATTTTCCGTTCTTTAGTTATCAGCCGGAGAAGATAGGTCAAAAACAGCAAAAACAGGCGTTTCCATCTAGAAGCTGAGATATTGAGCCTTTTGTGAAATGAAGCATTTCAAGCAAATCACTGACTCTGAAACTAATATTTTCTGACCTGAAACATCTGAACAGTAATTTCCTTCAATAAACAGCACCCACACCCCCCTCAACTCCAAACTCCTCCTCCGTGGGAGTGTCTCTGGTGGCTCTGCTCGCTGTGCTGGCTGCTGCGTGTGTCAGGCGAGTCTCTGCTGCCTGCTATGGCAGGCTCTGCTGCCTCACGGATCCACGTTCAGATGGCGGCCGCTCGTCGGGGGAGTCTGGAGGAGGCTCGCGTTCGTCTGCGTTTCTGGGGTTTCGGTTGTGAGCTGGGATGAAGCTGCGTCCGATTATAGGCTTTCTGCTGCGCGTTTCAAAGTGCACTGCACCCAGTCTATTTTCGGAGCGCTCAGCCTTGTGCGCCGGCTCCCAGCGCGACACTGAAAAGCCAAACCATTCTCATGAGAATGGTTTGGCTTTGGTTTTATTTTCTGGCGGCTAATCGTGTGGAGAAGCTATGCAGCAGAGACAGAGACATTTGTGGGAGCAGATTGACTGCTGTTCGCAGCTAACGTTGGCTCCAGGCAGCCAGAGCAATCTGTGCCGCTCTGGCTCATGCATCGGTTTCTCCTTCATCACGGGGCTTTTTCTGCTTTTTTTTCCTCAACTTTCTCTAATCTGGAGAGCACTGTCACCACCTAATGGGTCTGTAAAATAGGTTATACACATTCAATAGCTCAGATATTTTTATAGGAGATGTAAGAGGCTTTGATCCACGTCCCACCGTCAAAAAACGCAATTGACGAACATACTCGTCCTTGGCACTCTACGTTAGTATTTGAATTGACGAACATACTCGTCCTTGGCACTCAATGAGTTAAGAATGAACTCTAGAAACACAAGATAAAATGTGTCATATGTAGACAGTCTTCTTGACAATTTGGCACCAAAATAATCCAATATAATCCATATATACAGTAATCCAATATAAACCAATATAATCCATAAAGATAAATGAGAAAGACATTTACCAAATGAGAAAAACGAGAAAAAGACAGCTCGGACTGAGTTTTAGCCATTTAGCTTAGCGGACAATCTGCTTCCTGTGTACACCGGCATACACATGCCCAGTATGATAAAAATAATAATTCATTTTATTTGTAGTGCACTTTTCATTCATAAAGAATCTCAGAGTGCTAGAGTTAAGAGTAGCGAAGTGTTAAGTGTATGTGAATGGTCATGTGATATGCATTTTCAGGCCTGCTCGTATGGATGAAGATTATTCCTGAAACGCAGCTGAAACGCATGTGTGGACGAGAGTGTTTTCATTTTCAATACACCTGCTAAGAATGAAAACAACCTAGTGTGGACCCGGCCTCAGGCTCATAAGACACAAATACATAAAATCAGCCTCCATTTTACCTTGTAGCCTTGAGTTTGGCTCTGACACCAGCGCAGCAGTGAGTTCCTCTTAGAGCCTCCGTGGCGACGCAGCAGCAGGTTAAAGCCATCCTGCGACCTGACAACAAGAGCAGCACACAAAAAGAGGTATCTTATTTTAACCAGCACCGAGAGATTAGGTCTAAGGTGGTATCTTATCTTAACCAGTACTGAGAGATTAGCTTTAAACACTGAGCAAGAGCTGGACATCTCTGTTGGACTTTTAGGTCATCAAGTGAGTTGTAAAACTGAATTACAAAATAGCTGCCTGTTAGATTGGTCAGCGCGTTACACTGCCATATAGCAGAGTCAAAACAACAACAACAAAAACACTTTATGAGTTCAGCAGACACATGTCAATATGAGTCATCAGATTTACAGCTACAGAATGTAACGATTAAGGCAGTCTCTAGGACACTGTGGTCTGTGTGTGTGTGTGTGTGTGTGTGTGTGAACTTACTTGGTGGAAGGCAGCTCAGTGAGGGAAGAGTTATACTTGTTTAGAGACTCCTCTCGTTTCCCTACAACGACATAAAAACAGACTGTATGCCAGAATCAAACTACACTATATCTTTGTCTTTCACGATGGTCACCATGTCAGATTAGATCATAGTGAATCAAACTACCGTACATTATATCTTTGTCTTTCATGATAGTCACCATGTCAGATTAAATCATACTGAATCAAACTACACTATATCTTTGTCTTTCACGATGGTCACCATGTCAGATTAAATCATACTGAATCAAACTACACTATATCTTTGTCTTTCACGATGGTCACCATGTCAGATTAAATCATACTGAATCAAACTACACTATATCTTTGTCTTTCACGATGGTCACCATGTCAGATTAAATCATACTGAATCAAACTACACTATATCTTTGTCTTTCACGATGGTCACCATGTCAGATTAAATCATACTGAATCAAACTACACTATATCTTTGTCCTTCACAATGGTCACCATGTCACATTAAATCATACTGAATCAAACTACACTATATCTTTGTCTTTCATGATGGTCACCATGTCAGATTAAATCATACTGAATCAAACTACATTATATCTTTGTCTTTCACGATGGTCACCATGTCAGATTAAATCATACTGAATCAAACTACACTATATCTTTGTCTTTCACGATGGTCACCATGTCAGATTAGATCATAGTGAATCAAACTACCGTCAGTGTTGGGCAGTAACGCGTTACTTAGTAACGCGTTACTGTAATTAGTTACTTTTTTAGTAACTAAGTAATATAAGGCGTTACAATTTCCAAAACAGTAATTAATTACAGTTACTAATCCAAGTAATGCATGTGTTACTGCGTTACATGATTGCCTGACAGAATGCAGTGTTTTCTATGTAAAAGAAAACATTTTATCCTTACCGACTCAGGTGGACCGTGAGTACGCCGACGCACACATATACGTCATAGTGTGTGTGCGCGATACAGCGTCAGAGCGTGCGCGCTGGCTTTCAAAACAAACCGAGTCAGAAGAAGGAGACGAGCAAGAGAAACCTGGCTACCTCGAGAGAGAATATGCGGGGACGGAGGCTAAATTGAAGGCGACGCTGGGTGAGGTAGACTTGGGTGTGTTCACTGGATTAACAGATACACTTTGGGTAAGTCAGTGTTGTACACAGTTACTTCCTAACCTCGTCAAAGCCTTTCTCACCGTAGTCAGACGGGCCGGCCCAGGGAATGTTGACAGATCATCACTTTTCTTTCAGCAACGAAGCTTGAAACGTTTGCATTGAGGCTGTTGTATTACCACTCCGAGTTTCCGACAGTAACAGCATCTTTCACTCACGTTATCTGTGAGTGACTGTCTGATTTCATTTCGTGTGAAGCTAGCCAGTCTTAACACACCACTTCCTGTTCTTTCTAACCGAATTTCCAAGTAAAATGCCTTTGGCTTTTCGTTTAACATAGCTATAATACCAAAGCGAAAATAATTAATACAGTGACATGCTAGACGGTATTTGGGGTAAAAATAAAAATAAAAGTAACTAGTAACGTAACTAGTAACGTACCTAGTTACTTTTTGAAAAAGTAATCAGTAAAGTAACTTTTATTACTTTTTTAAGGAGTAATCAGTAACAGTAACTAATTACTTTTCCAGAGTAACTTGCCCAACACTGACTACTGTACATTATATCTTTGTCTTTCACGATAGTCACCATGTCAGATTAAATCATACTGAATCAAACTACACTATATCTTTGTCTTTTACGATGGTCACCATGTCAGATTAAATCATACTGAATCAAACTACACTATATCTTTGTCTTTCACGATGGTCACCATGTCAGATTAAATCATACTGAATCAAACTACACTATATCTTTGTCTTTCACGATGGTCACCATGTCAGATTAGATTATACTGCCATCAATTCTTGCCATGACTTGGCCGGGAGAATGGCAACACTACAAGTCTGACCCCGACCAGGGCTGCCAAATCTATGCAGAACGTTTGGAACGCCACAAGCCCATTTTCTCATTCAGTCAAAAACAAATTCACTCTTCTTTTGCCAAACTATATTGTACAAAGTGATATGCTGTGTATGTTGTGACCTCTCCTGACCTCCTGTTACATGATTTTGCAAAAATGATGTAAAAATAAAAGTATTAAAAAAAAACAAAAAAAACAAATTCACATTTCACAATTGATAACGTGCCGGCGTGAAACGAGGACACCGACAGCACACGGAGAGACAAGACAGAGCAGCACAGCGCAACAGTGATTTATTCAGAAAAGGGAGAAATATAGACTACAAAATCTATTATTGTAGTTTACTTTATTCCCATGCATGCTGCTCAGTCAGTGGTTCTTCACAGCAGTGCAGGGTCTCTCCATCTCCTCACACCAGGCAGGAGTGAGTGAGTTACTATGGTTACGGGGATGCCCTGTGTCTGTGCCCCCGAAACAAACCGCACGCTGAAGGCTCAAGGTAGGAACATGTAGAACACCTCCCAAGTAACTGAGGAGATTTTCTTTTCTTTTTATACAGGAATAAGTCCTGTTTTAATTTTATACTAGGAAGTCCATTGTACAATCACCAGTTTATTAAATGCCCCCCCCCCCCCCCCCCCCCCCACCCACACACACACACACACACACACACACACACACACACACACACACACACACACACCTGTGTCAGTGGTTGACTTGCTCTCTTGCCAATCCAGGCATCTTCGCCCTCTGAGTTGGCCAAGGTTCTTGAAAAGACACAGAATTCACAAAGCATTTAGAGGCGGCTGTAGCTCAGGAGGTAGAGCGGGTCATCCACTAATCGCTTTGGATAAAAGAGGTCGGTGGTTAGATTCCCGCCTCCTCCTGTCTGCATGTCGAAGTGTCCTTGGGCAAGATACTGAACCCCAAATTGCTCCTGATGGTGTGCCAGCACCCTGCGTGGTAGCCTGCCGCCATCGGTGTATGAATGGGTGAATGTACCTACTGACTGTAAAGCGCTTTGGATAAAAGCACTATATAAATGCAGGCCATAGAGAGCCGCAGGGATGACGTATTTTTTTGGCTGAATGCGGAAGTCCCGAACTTCCTGGTTCTTCACTGTTTCTGTCTATGGGATTTTTTAATGGGTTTTTGGCGTGATGCTTCAAATAATGTCTGTGGGCAACGCAAGTTTAATCAAACGCGAACCAAGGTTCAGCGGGATAATCTTCACACATGAGGACCAATTTCATGAGTTTTGAAGCGTAACTGTGAGCCCTAGAAGTAAAAAGCTCGAGCTAAGCTAATCCAGAAATACACACTGTCGCATAGGCTTCCACGTCACGTCAGCACTCAACCTGGACTGTTGTTGATGTGTGCACTGATTACCCCGGGCTGAACGGGGCTGAACCAGGTGAGGGAAAGAGAATTTCTGTGTTCGTCCTTTGAAGTAGTGACGTTATTGACGTATATATCCCCATCGACTCAAGAGTGTAGTCTCATTTAGCCGTTTGCTAGCTAGCCGCCCTTTTAACGGCACGTAAAAGCTTCAAAACTCGTAAAAGATTCAAGATTCAAGATTCAAGATTCAAGATTTTTATTGTCACTCCATGGTACAAGTACCACGTGTGAAATTCTTGTGCAGTGGACTCCGTTTACGACATAGTACAAATAGGCAACAGCAATAAGTAATAGGCAATAAGAAATAGGCATCAATAAGCAATAAGACAGCAATAAGGCAATAAGAAATAGGCATCTTATAAGCAATAAGACAAGTCGGTGGCTTATACGACAGTGGCATATTCATTGCACATAGGTGCACATGTCATGTGCATACGTTAGACGTGTTCAGACATTCCAAATTCGACGTTTTATACATACATGTGCAAATAGCATGTACCTTATTAAACATACACTTAAATTTACAATTAAACGTTAGGCACCTTATTAAACATACACTTAAATTTACAATTAAACGTTAGGCATCCGTAATAGTAGCAGCTGCAGTACGGTACTGCGGTACGACTACTGCACTATTTGTGCATATTTAGGAGTCTCGTGGCCTGCGGGAAGAAACTGTTCCTCAAGCGATTTGTGCGTGTTTTTGGAACCCTGTATCTCCTCCCTGAGGGTAGCCGGGAGAACAGGCTGTTGTGGGGATGGTTTGTGTCTTTGATGATCTTCAGGGACCTCCTGAGGCACCGCTGGTTATACAGTTCGTGCAGTTCTGGCAACTCGTCTCCTGTTACGTGCTGGGCCGCGCGCCTCACCCTCCGTAGCGCCCTGCGGTCCATGGTGGTACAGTTCCCGTACCAGGCGGTGAAGCAGCCAGTCAGCAGGCTTTCAATGGTGCCTCTGTAGAAGTCCCTGAGGATTTCTTTCCTTAGCCCAAACTTCTTCAGGCGCCTGAGTCCGTGTATTCGCTGTTGGGCCTTTTTGACAACAGTGGCGGTGTGGCCGGCCCAGGTCAGGTCCTGGTGGATGTTGACTCCCAGGTACTTGAAGCTGTCCACCCTTTCCACCACTGTGCCGTTGATGGTGATTGGGGGGTGTGTGCCCCCCCCTCTCCTGTAGTCCACAATGATCTCCTTGGTCTTGGAGACGTTCAGAGAGAGGTGGTTGTCCTGGCACCATTGTTCCAGGACCCTCACCTCCTCTCTGTAGGCCGTCTCGTCGCCCCCCGAGATCAGCCCCACGACTGCTGTGTCGTCTGCAAACTTCACGATGGTGTTTGAAGTTTGAGTCGCCACGCAGTCGTGGGTGTAGAGGTCGTACCAGAAGGGGCTGGAGACGCACCCCTGGGGTGCTCCTATGCTGATGGTCAGCGGGGAGGAGGTGAGGTTGCCCACCCTCACCACCTGGCGGCGGTCTGTCAGGAAGTCCAGGATCCAGTCGCACATCGCTGTGTTTAGTCCCAGGTCCCTGAGTTTGCTTACCAGCCTGGAGGGTACTATGGTGTTGAATGCTGAGCTGTAGTCCACGAACAGCATTCTCACATAGGTGTCCTTCCCCTCCAGGTGGGACAGGGCGGTGTGGAGCACGTGTGCCACTGCATCCGCTGTGCTCCTGTTGGGGCGGTATGCAAACTGCAGCGGGTCGTGGTCCGGGGGGAGTGTGGGACGGATCTTTGATATGACCAGCTTTTCAAGGCACTTGCTGGCTATTGGTGTGAGGGCTATAGGGCGCCAGTCATTGAGGCTGGTCACTTTTTTCTGTTTGGGAATGGGGATGATTGTTGCTGCCTTGAAGCAGGAGGGAACTCGTCGGAGGGAGAGGGACTGGTTGAAGATGTCTGTGTACACGGCTGCCAGCTGGTGGGCGCAGGCCTTGAGGACCCGCCCAGGGATGCCGTCCGGGCCGGCCGCCTTGCGTGGGTTGATACGCAGGAACGACCGGCACACTTCATCCTCAGTGATGGTGAGGGGGCGGTCTGTGGGGGGTGGAGGGTGGGTGGGGTTGGTGGTTAGGTGGGAATGGGGGGGGGTGCGGGGGAGGAAGGGGGGAGGGGAGGTGATCGGGGGGTGGGGGGGAGGAAGGGGGGTGGGGTGGAGGAAGGGGGGAGGGGAGGTGATTGGGGGGGGGAGAGGAGGAGGGGTGGTGGGGGGGCGGCGAGGGGGAGAGGTGATGGGGGGGGAGAGGTGGCAGGGGGGGGAGGAGGGGAGGAGAGGGGTGATGGGGGGGGAGAGGTGGGGGGGGAGGAGAGGAGGGGGGGTGGGGAGGGGTGGTGGGGGGGAGGAGGGAGGGGGGGGTGATGGGGGGGAGGAGAGGGGGAGAGGGGTGGGAGAGGGGGGGGGGAGGAGGGGAGGCGCTCTGGCAGAGGGGTCGAACCTAGCGTAGAACGCGTTGAGTTCGTCCGGTAGGGTGGGTGACGTGCTGGGGTTCTGTCGTTTCACCTCTTTGAAGTCTGTGGCAGCATGGAGCCCTCTCCACAGGTGTCTGGGGTTGTTAGTGTCCAGTTTTGACTCCAGCTGCCTTCCATAATCTCTACGTGCTATTTTTATAGCGGTCCGGAGGGCATATTGTGCCTGCTTGTATTGGTCAGTTGTGCCAGAGCTGAAGGCGGTGGTCCTGGCGTGGAGGGCAGCCCTGACGTCGCTGTTGACCCAAGGCTTTTGGTTCGGCATTATTTTGACTTTTTTTGTGGGGACTATGTCGTCGGTGCACTTCTTTATGAAGCATGACACCGTATCTGCATACTCGCCCAGGTCTCCTGCAGCTTTGAACTCCTCCCACACCACTTGGTCAAAGCAGTCCCTCAGGATGTCGTCTGATTGGTCTGACCAGCAGTGGGCGGTTCGGAATGCTGGGGGTTGTCTTTTTAGTTTTTGTTTGTACCTGGGTACAAGTAGGATGGAGGCGTGGTCCGATTTGCCGAAAGGGGGGCGAGGGACGGCTTTGTAGCCATGTCGGATGTTTGAGTAACATTTGTCCAGTGTGTTACTGCCTCGCGTGGGGAAGTGAATGTGCTGGTACAATGTGTGCATTCTGCCTCTCAGGTTTGCCCTGTTAAAATCCCCAGTCACCACCAGGGCCATTTCGGGTTGTTTTGTCTCCTGTGCACTGATGGCGCGTTGCAGCTCTTTCAGTGCGACAGTCACGTTCGCTTGTGGAGGAACGTATACACCCATGATGGTGACTGTCGTGAATTCCCTCGGACTCCAGAACGGCACGCATTGTACCATTACATATTCAAGATCTGCTGAGCAGTGTTTCCCAATGTCTGTGGTGTTTACACACCAGTTTTCGTTAATCATAAGACATACGCCCCCTCCCTTCTTCTTACCGGATTGTTCGTTTCTGTCTCCTCTGAATACACTGAATCCTGGTAGCGCGATAGAGTGGTCCGTTGTGTCAGGAGTAAGCCAGGTTTCCGTTAGGCACAGAACATTGCATCGCGCTATGTCTTTTTGGTATTGTGCACGCGCTCTTAGTTCACAAAGTTTATTCTCCAGCGATTGAACATTTGCCAGCAGTATGCTTGGGAGAGGTGGTTTATCCGCGCGCTTCCTCAAGCGGGCGAGAAGCCCCCCTCTCTTCCCCCTCCTCCAGCGTTGTTTTTTGAGTTCAGGAAAATCCGTAAGATCTGGAGCTTGCCAGTTGCTGTTGGGATATATCCGTTCTTTCCTGATTTTGATCAGCGCGTCCCTGTTGTATTTTATTCCGACGCTGATTTCCATGTTATATCCGCTGGTGTCCGTGCCTCCGTTCTCTGCCTCCATGGCGGGGGCGCGGGGCTGTTGTTTGTTGTTGTTTTTTGCGTGCGAGCGGACAAAGCGGGCAGAGCGGGTCCCCGCCGTCGCGGTTTCTTGCAAAAAAAGTGCGAAGACGCCACTATCTACACTATTCAGTTACACTGTTATATACAATAGATATTTACAAAGCAAGTCGAAGCAACGAAATCAAAACAAAACGCGTTTACACTGGAATACAAGCCTATTTGTCTATGAAGTCACTAGAGCTCCCTAGCGAGTCGCCTTCTCCCGGCGCCATCTTCCAACATATGGTCCTCGTGTGTGAAGATGATATTACTAAACACTGGTTCGCGTTTGATTAAGCCAGCGTTGCCCAGAGATATTATTAGAAGCATCGCGCCAAAAACCCATTCAAAACTCCCATAGGCGAAAACTGTGAAGAACCAGGGCTGTTAGCATCGATGATTTCCGGACTCGTTACTGCGGCTCTCTATTTGCCATTTACCATTTATATTATAGCCTACAAACTCAATAAAAAAACACTCCTTCCCGGTCTAATGCAATAACGACCCCTGCCGGAAACAAACCCTAATGAAGGATAATCTTCATAGCCCCCCCCTCCCCCCGAGAATCAAAATGTCTCACCTTGTTGGTAGATGCAACTGTTATGGAAGTGTTGGACTGGGAGGTTCCATTCTGCACAGTGGGGGAGTCCGAGGGGACGGGTAGTCTGGAGAGGCTTCTGTACCATTAACAAACACACACACACACAGAATCAAGAGTACAGGCCTGAGCAGACAAACCAACTATTTTTGATAGCATTTCTTCTTGACCGTTATTCCATTTGCACTCCAGTGGTAAATAAAACGATTGTAACCCTCTCCCTGTCCTCAAGAGGCCCTGGGAGGCACATTCAACACAAACCACAAACAGTCCTGACCAAATTCGCTTATTGTCCGTTTTCGATTACCAAAGAGAAAAACAAATGTGCACAGCACTAAAGGGATTTATTATGTGCTGCTTTGAAATATGTGACTGTCTGAACATTTTAAATTACCAACCATACAAAATGATACCAGTACTCTACCATTACTCTAACCGCCGGGTCATAACGCATAATTTAGTAACACGCCACAGAAAAGCACACAGGGGAGGCAAATGAGTTTTGAGCAACACTGTTTGCAGTACTGTGATATTCTGTTTCCTTGGAGTTTCTGTAGGTGGCCCTCTTTTCTCTGTGTGTTCAGCCATGGTGGCTATCACTGCTCATGCTAACTACCCAGTTCTTCTTCTGCTTATTCCAAACAAAGTGCTGTTGCTCCTGTTAAAAGTTGAAAAAGCACCAATTTTCTCAGAACAGCAAATGTAAAAGCTTTCATAAACTGGGTGTAGCCGGGCGCTGTACGAGAAAGCGACCACTGCTCCTGGCCTGCCCCTCGGAGGAAAGGACATGCCTGGATGGGTTAAATGCAGACGACACTTTTCACCGGCCACCGTCAGCATGAGTGTGTTGTGGCCGCATGCATGTATTGTGGTGTTCGTGTGACAATAAAAGACGGGCTTGTCCGTTACGAGAGAGTTTGAATAACTATCTTCAGCAGATATTTATTTATATTAAATGTTGTGCATCATTACTTACTCACCTTGACCTCTCCGTGGTTACCGTCCTCTGGGTCTCATTGGCACGAGACTCATCTCCGCTCCTATCCTCATTGGTCACATTTCTCAGGTACCGCTTGGCCACGCCCTTAGAGTCTGTTCCAGCCTCCTGGGTGACAACGCTCTTGACTCCGTCATTCTGATGTTCTATTCCCAAGCCCTCTCGGCCCAACCTGTACACCCCCCTCTCCCTGCCCTCACGGTCGTTGTTGCTTTCAGCGGGGGCGGGTCTCTCCGGCGCCTGGGCCTGGCTTTTGGCCTGGGTGAGAACATCCAGGCTCACCCGGCTGTCCCTCAGCTCGCCCCGCAGGGTGACCAGCTGCACGTCCGCCTCTCTCTGCCTCTGCTGGGCGGCCGCAAGCTCCCTCTCCACGTCCCCATGGGCCGTCCGGAGAGCCGTCAGCTCCTCTTCCGCCTCGGCTCTCAGGCGGTCCGCCACTGCCACTGCCACCTGCAGGTCAGCCTGGAACTGCAGCCACTCGCCGCGCTCAGTCTGCCAGGGAAACAGCGACAAGGGTTACATTGTTGTTGGAAGAACCCTTGACAAACACTTCAGTCTAAATTAATTCCTTCTGAATGAGGCCAAATTAATAATATCAGTGATCTGATAAGTTGTGTGTTTACAGGCAGCAAAGCATGTAATCAGAATACATGTTGAGAAGAGTATTTTAGACTTTCCAGCAAACTGTCAGGTGGAAGAAGACATACATGGAGTGGGCAACTATTTTTCATGGGGGGCCACATGAGAAACCCAGATTGTTGCCGGGGGGCGAACAAATATTGTCATGCCGTAACCCATGGATGGGCAACTTTGATGAAAGAGGGCCACAAAAAAAATTCTTCATTACCAGATTTTGCTGAGGGCTGAATGGCGCCAGCGCGAAAAATGTGGGGCATTTGAAGCCAGGTTTAGAGGAATAACTCATTTTAAATTAACAGTTGTGATTTCATTATTGAATCTTAACCACCAATATTTGATCCTTTTCTCACTCACTCCTATGTCACCACCTGCTCTCCCTGCAGGTCTTGAAATTAACTTTTTTGACCACCTGCCAATGCTGCTAGATTTTAAAGTTACCAGCCAATTAGAATTTCCAATAGCCTAAATGTTTTTCTTGAAATAAACCAGAATATGAGTGGGTTCATTTAAGCATAAGTATCAGTAAGTGGCCCGGGATTCTCAAAGCCTGTGTTGAGGGTCACACAAGAACAAAAATGCACTCTTGAAGCTAAATAAATCCAAAACCAACGAGTTAATTATTTAAATGTTTACTTCAATGTAGAACAGTCATTTCTTACACATGAGATTACTTTTAGCGTTTTAGTCATAAAGATTATTGAAAGATATTCCAAATTCCAGACTGAAATGCTACAGAAGTGGAGTATTGGCCAGAATTACATGAACATTTGGAAACTTATTCAGCAGGTATCTTGCATGTTGCGTTGCATGGTGCATTGTAAAAAAGAAAAAAAGAAAAAAAAATTGCAATTCCATCACGGGCCACACAGGGCGGCTTTAGCTCAGGAGGTAGAGCGGGTCGGCCAATGACGCAAGGGTTGGCGGTTCGATCCCCGCTCCCTCCCAGCTGCTGTCGTTGTGTCCTTGGGCAAGACACTTAACCCTCCTTGCTCCTGATGGTGTGTAGGCACCCTGCGTGGCAGCCTGCCGCCATCGGTGTATGAATGGGTGAATGTAGACTATCTACTGATTGTAAAGCGCTTTGGATAAAAGCGCTATATAAATGCAGGCCATTTACCATAGGCCATTAGGGCGCGCCGGCGGCCCGCGGGCCGTATTTTGCCCATGTGTGAAGAATATAACAAAAGTGGTTGAGTTTACATGGCTTAGTTTTAAAGTTTCCAGAATGGACTAAAAGCTTTATACTGTACCACCAAATTAATTTGAATTTGGAATCAGCTAATCTACTTGTTTCAGTAATTACTGTCCCTCTGCCAAAAAGGTTATATACAGTATACATGTATATACACAATATATACATGTACGTATATATACATGTATATACACAATATATACATATATATATTATATATACACAAGCAAACAATACTGCGATCCTTACACAAGCATATTGTACTGCAAATGGTTTTGCTGTGGCAAATTACTTTATGAAGGATGATATCTGACAAACCTTAATTAGATGCAACTGCCAAAAACAAACATAGCCCAACCCTCAGCAGACACTGACAGCCTTCACATGAATGATCAAATCTCCATTTGGACCTCATCAGGAAAGTAAAAGTTGGGCTGAACAAGCGGCAAGCCTCGGCGTGTAGAGAGGAGTGGAGCTGGCAAGTCAGCTCTAATGAGCCGCAACCCACTCCTTCTGTGCCAAAAGGTTTTGCTCCGTGTCTTCTATTCAGGTCAGGATCTAAAAGCTGATAAACAAGAATACAACACGTTCACTCGCCCAATTTCATAATAAAGACACACACACCCACACACACACATAAAGAGCTGCCACAAGTTTGAACACGAAGCAGACTTGGGAAACGTTTTGCGAGCGAGGCCAATGATGGATAAACTGGTCCCCACCCCATCTCAAAAGCCTTAAGTGCTGTCCTCGCTATCCCCTGTTAGCCATTAGAGCTGAGCGGGACGTCCTGCGTCGGCTACATGAAAAGCTCACACTGAAGAGGATTCACATTCATATCTGTGAAGATGAGCGATTACGAGGGGGGAAAGGTTCCAGTTAAGATACATTCCTTCAGAATATCCTCACCTTGGACATGCACAAACACTGCCCCTGTGGATATAGTACACACAGACATCAAAAGCGGCACTCGGAGCAAACCGAGCCAAGAGGTAAACGATACCAGAGCATTAAAAAAAAGTTGAGAAACCATCTACATAAAAGGAGAGAGAGAGGACAATAAAAGCATGCACAGACATATACTGTGGGCCAGAGCATACTGATATTGTGTGTGTGTGTGTGCGTGCATGTTGCAATGTAACCCACAGAGAAATGAGGGAGTGCAGAGGGGTGGAGGGGTGGGGATGGAGGGCTAGTAATTAGATGAAGAATGGATAGGGAGGTGGAGGGGAGGGCTCCGAGCCAAGTCCGTTCCTCATCTGACCAGCGACTCAGGACCACAGCTGGGCCTGATTATATTGGACGTGCTCACACACTCACACACAGTGCATGTACACAGTGCATGTACAGGCACATATCATATTCCCTCCCTCCCTCTCTCTCCCACACACACCTCCCCTATCCTTTCACTTCACCGCCAAAACCACACTGTTAGGTCCTCTCACACACATCCAGAGTTTCACAATACGCTGGAACACACTTTCCCCGGAGAAACGCGTCAAAGGCGTGACGACGGGCGGATAGCAGTCCATACTTGGAGAGGTTCTATATTAAGACGTCCCCAACACACACTTGAAGGATGCTGCCGTCACATGGCACAAGTTGGCTATCTGGCTGTGGACACTCCAACTAGAGCATGTCTGCTAAAGCAAACAGGAAGGGCCGCTCCTCATTCACACCGAGATAAGGGTGGCGCTTCTCAAATCCCTCAAGACCTGACCTAGTGCCCCACTGCAGGCCCAGATGTGGACTCCAGTATTCACTATTACAACACACTTGTCTGTGCTCCAAATGCATCCCATTTCCTGATCCTTCCTGGAAAGACGCCTGCAGTGCACTGGGAGAGAGAGAGAGAGAGAGAGAGTGTGTGTGTGTGTGTGTTGTTCCAACCATCTGTCCCTGTGTCTGACTTCACCTCCACACCCCATCTTCCTAACGCGCATACTTAGGGAAACATTCAAACTCATGGGCCCTCTCTCCAGCTTTAAAACAAATGGTTGAATACACTCTTACACAGTATTAAGATATGTCTCATTCCCTCTAGTCTGCAGCAGTCTCGTCCCTCTAGTCTACTACAGCAGTCTCGTCCCTCTAGTCTGCAGCAGTCTCGTCCCTCTAGTCTACAGCAGTCTCGTCCCTCTAGTCTACAGCAGTCTCGCCCCTCTAGTCTACAGCAGTCTCATCCCTCTAGTCTGCAGCAGTCTCATCCCTCTAGTCTGCAGCAGTCTCGTCCCTCTAGTCTACAGCAGTCTCGTCCCTCTAGTCTACAGCAGTCTCGTCCCTCTAGTCTACAGCAGTCTCAACCCTCTAGTCTACAGCAGTCTCGTCCCTCTAGTCTGCAGCAGTCTCGTCCCTCTAGTCTACAGCAGTCTCGTCCCTCTAGTCTACAGCAGTCTCAACCCTCTAGTCTACAGCAGTCTCAACCCTCTAGTCTACAGCAGTCTCGTCCCTCTAGTCTGCAGCAGTCTCGTCCCTCTAGTCTACAGCAGTCTCGTCTCGTCCCTCTAGTCTGCAGCAGTCTCGTCCCTCTAGTCTACAGCAGTCTCACACCTCTAGTCTGCAGCAGTCTCTTCCCTCTAGTCTACAGCAGTCTCGTCCCTCTAGTCTACAGCAGTCTCATTCCTCTAGTCTACAGCAGTCTTGTCCCTCTAGTCTGCAGCAGTCTCGTCCCTCTAGTCTACAGCAGTCTTGTCCCTCTAGTCTGCAGCAGTCTCGTCCCTCCGTCCCTCTAGTCTACAGCAGTCTCATCCCTCTAGTCTGCAGCAGTCTCATCCCTCTAGTCTGCAGCAGTCTCGTCCCTCTAGTCTGCAGCAGTCTCATCCCTCTAGTCTACAGCAGTCTCATCCCTCTAGTCTACAGCAGTCTCGTCCCTCTAGTCTACAGCAGTCTCATCCCTCTAGTCTACAGCAGTCTCGTCCCTCTAGTCTACAGCAGTCTCATCCCTCTAGTCTGCAGCAGTCTCATCCCTCTAGTCTACAGCAGTCTCATCCCTCTAGTCTACAGCAGTCTCATCCCTCTAGTCTACAGCAGTCTCATCCCTCTAGTCTGCAGCAGTCTCATCCCTCTAGTCTGCAGCAGTCTCGTCCCTCTAGTCTGCAGCAGTCTCGTCCCTCTAGTCTGCAGCAGTCTCATCCCTCTAGTCTACAGCAGTCTCATCCCTCTAGTCTACAGCAGTCTCATCCCTCTAGTCTACAGCAGTCTCATCCCTCTAGTCTACAGCAGTCTCATCCCTCTAGTCTACAGCAGTCTCATCCCTCTAGTCTGCAGCAGTCTCGTCCCTCTAGTCTGCAGCAGTCTCATCCCTCTAGTCTACAGCAGTCTCATCCCTCTAGTCTACAGCAGTCTCATCCCTCTAGTCTACAGCAGTCTCATCCCTCTAGTCTGCAGCAGTCTCGTCCCTCTAGTCTGCAGCAGTCTCGTCCCTCTAGTCTGCAGCAGTCTCATACACACAACCACCCTAATTCCCCCCTGCTGGCACGTGAAACCCACGAGGAAAAGCGCAACTCAATCTGCATGAAGCGTCCACACACACATCAAAGAGAGGATCCTCAGTCGCTGCTATTTAGTCTGCACTCCAAATTTGTCCGTACACACACACACACACACACGCACGCACGCACGCACACAAAATATTCATTGTATGTAAACTTATTCAGCCGCTCTGGCCTCCAGATACAGGGCTTTTTGGGTCCGGGAGGCTGGAGCAGTCTAGCGAGCAGAGACTGAGCAGAAGGAGGCTGAAGATCATTCTTGGAAATCTCCGGCAGCGTCCACCTGGAACCGATCCCAAAGAACGGCGCTCCTAAATCTCCGGGAGGGAGGGAACCGAATCCGACCAGCCGCCCACACACACACACACACACGGCCCAGCCATGAATGTACATGTTTTCATTTTTGACGGTGAAGACAATTGAGGGGCCAGTGCCGGACATAAGCACAAACAGATGGCGGCCTACATGGGATACGATGCAGCGGAAAGGGGATAATGCTGTATCTTTCAGCATTCAAACTTGACTAATACAGACAATGCATGGTGGTGGCTAGGTGGATAGATGGGCTGATGGAAGACAAGAGAGGAGAGTGTGGGAAGATAGATGAGGAGATGAGAAGATGGCAGCCACAGGAAGAGTTTAGGGATGAGAGAAAACAACAGATTCGATCTGTAGGGGGGGGCGGAGGGTCAAGCAACTTTGCGTCAGACGAAAAGATAAATGAAAGTAGAAGAACGGACCAGGAAGGGAGGAAGTAGGATAGAGAGAGGAGAGATGAGGGGAGGGATGAGAGAAAGAAGGGCATAGGAGTTTGTGAGGTCATTGTTTTGAGTTTCTGGAGGAGCGGTCAGTTCTCAGATAGAGAGAGAGAGAGAGGGAGGGAGAGAGAGAGAGAAGAGAGAGGGGGAGAGAGAGAATGAAAGAAAAAGACAGAGGCACAGGGAAAGGGGGAGGCTCGCATACAAAGCTAAACCTGAACGCTCAAGCCAAGTCTCTCAATGCATATGTGGGTGTGTGTTTGTGTGTCTTCTGTCACACACACACGCGCGCACACACACACACGGCCAGTCAGTCTGTCGCAGCAAGCAGGCCCCCCCTCTCCCCCTGCCTCACAAAACAAAACAAGTTTTGTCTCCTGAACAACCGAATGTAAACCCCCCTCCTTCGCAAACCCACACCCCTTCCCGGCCCTCCACAAAAGGCTCCCAGGCCGGCGGAGCAGACCGGAGAGAGGGTTCATAAAGTCCAGCTTTACCTAGCTTATATATTGCCCTACCGAGGGCCGCGTAAACACTGTTGGGTTGCCTGGGTTTCCAATACAGGGCTACCTGCTCCGTCCGTATAAACTGAGTTTTGCTGGAATACCCAAGGCTCGTATTCCCAGACACTCATAGGGATGTGGGAAAGGGAAGAGAGAGGAAGGAAAGAAAAGAGAGATGAGGGATAGGATAGCGAGGGGAGACGGACATGAGGTGACTGTAATCGCTTTATCGCAATTAGCCATTAAAGTGATTTGTGAAACACTGGAGATTAAAGCAGCATCTGAAGGGTGAGGAGAAGACCCAGAGGAAGGAGAGAATAAAGCAGCATCTGAATGGTGAGGAGAAGACCCAGAGGACTGGAGAATAAAGCAGCATCTGAAGGGTGAAGAGAAGACCAAGAGGACTGGAGAATAAAGCAGCATCTGAAGAGTGAGGAGAAGAAGAAGACCCAGAGGACTGGAGAATAAAGCAGCATCTGAAGAGTGAGGAGAAGAAGAAGACCCAGAGGACTGGAGAATAAAGCAGCATCTGAAGAGTGAGGAGAAGAAGACCCAGAGGACTGGAGAATAAAGCAGCATCTGAATGGTGAGGAGAAGACCCAGAGGACTGGAGAATAAAGCAGCATCTGAAGGGTGAAGAGAAGACCAAGAGGACTGGAGAATAAAGCAGCATCTGAAGAGTGAGGAGGAGAAGAAGACCCAGAGGACTGGAGAATAAAGCAGCATCTGAAGAGTGAGGAGAAGAAGAAGACCCAGAGGACTGGAGAATAAAGCAGCATCTGAAGGGTGAAGAGAAGAAGAAGACCCAGAGGACTGGAGAATAAAGCAGCATCTGAAGAGTGAGGAGAAGAAGAAGACCGAGAGGACTGGAGAATAAAGCAGCATCTGAAGGGTGAAGAGAAGAAGAAGACCCAGAGGACTGGAGAATAAAGCAGCATCTGAAGGGTGAGGAGAAGACCCAGAGGGAGAGCAGCATCTGAAGGGTGAGGAGAAGACTGAGAGGGAGGACAAGTTTGGAGCGAGTGATGGGAGAGAGGGAAGACGTGGTCACAGTCCAGCTGTGGTAATCTGGGGCAGATCTGGAGGAAGCTGGGAGCCTCTGGCTACAATCCTCATAAGGGCGGGTCAGGAATTGGAACGCACGACTGACAGGAAATTACCACAGAGAAGCAGCATCCTCACAAGAGCATGGAACGCCTGAGCAGTCGCACTGCGTAATGCTCGGAGAATTTTGATTCCTATTGGTTTCATGAAATGTGGGTTCAGAAATAAAATGGGTTGGGGGCAGAAAATGTGTTAGTTCCCCACTTGAAAAGAGTTGTATGTTATTATAATGTGCCTGTATTCCAGGAAGATAAACTATCTTGGGTTTAAACTATTTTGGGAACTCCTGTCATCTTAAGTGTCTTACTTTTCTCCACAGTCCTTATGCCATATGATGTCTGTAAAGGCACCACAGCCATATGATGTCTGTAAAGGCACCACAGCCATATGATGTCTGTAAAGGCACCACAGCCATATGACCGTCTGTAAAGGCACCACAGCCATATGATGGTCTGTAAAATCACCACAGCCATATGTCTGTAAAAGCACCACAGCCATATGATGTCTGTAAAGGCACCACAGCCATATGATGTCTGTAAAGGCACCACAGCCATATGACGTCTGTAAAATCACCACAGCCATATGTCTGTAAAAGCACCACAGCCATATGGTGTCTGTAAAGGCACCACAGCCATATGATGGTCTGTAAGGGCACCACAGCCATATGACGTCTGTAAGGGCACCATAGCCATATGACGTCTGTAAAGGCACCACAGCCATATGACGTCTGTAAAGGCACCACAGCCATATGACCGTCTGTAAAGGCACCACAGCCATATGATGTCTGTAAAGGCACCACAGCCATATGATGGTCTGTAAAGGCACCACAGCCATATGACGTCTGTAAAGGCACCACAGCCATATGATGTCTGTAAAGGCACCACAGCCATATGATGTCTGTAAAGGCACCACAGCCATATGACGTCTGTAAAGGCACCACAGCCATATGATGGTATGTAAAGGCACCACAGCCATATGACGTCTGTAAAGGCACCACAGCCATATGATGGTCTGTAAAGGCACCACAGCCATATGATGTCTGTAAAGGCACCACAGCCATATGATGTCTGTAAAGGCACCACAGCCATATGACGTCTGTAAAGGCACCACAGCCATATGACCGTCTGTAAGGGCACCACAGCCATATGTCTGTAAAAGCACCACAGCCATATGATGTCTGTAAAGGCACCACAGCCATATGATGGTCTGTAAAGGCACCACAGCCATATGATGTCTGTAAAGGCACCACAGCCATATGATGTCTGTAAAGGCACCACAGCCATATGATGTCTGTAAAGGCACCACAGCCATATGATGGTCTGTAAGGGCACCACAGCCATATGATGGTCTGTAAGGGCACCACAGCCATATGACGTCTGTAAAGGCACCACAGCCATATGACGTCTGTAAAGGCACCACAGCCATATGACGTCTGTAAAGGCACCACAGCCATATGACCGTCTGTAAAGGCACCACAGCCATATGACCGTCTGTAAAGGCACCACAGCCATATGACCGTCTGTAAAGGCACCACAGCCATATGACGTCTGTAAAGGCACCACAGTAGGGCTGCACGATTTATCGTATTTTCATCGTCATCGCGATATGAAAATGCGCGATGAACACATCGCAAAAGTCACGTGTTATCGCAAAAAAAAAATTTTTTTACAGTGCACATGAACGCAACATGCAAGATACCGGCTGAATAAGTGTCCAAATGTTCATGTCATTCTGGCCAATACTCCACTTCTGTTATAACATTTCAGTCTGGAATATGGAATATCTTTCAATAATCGTTATGACTAAAAGGCTAAAAGTAATCTCATATGTAAGAAATGACTGTTCTACATTCAAGTAAAAATGTAAATAATTAACTTGTTGGTTTTGGATTTTTTTTTTGCTTCAAGAGTGCATTTTTGTTCGTATGACCCTCAACACAGGCTTTGAGAATCCCATGCCACTTACTGATACGTATGCTTAAATTAACACACTCGTATTGCAAAATGAATTTAGGCCCTCACTGTAATACTTCAGAAGTTGAATTTGAAGTTCAGCATTAATACATTTGTCATTTTTTGTCTTAGATTTACCTTTGTGTGTTATTGCAATATAAAACTACATAATTGAGAATCGATTCTAGATTGTGGAATCGAGAATCGTTGGAATTGAGAATCGATTCTGGAATCGGATCGTGACCCCAGGAATCGGAATCGGATCGGATCGTGGCTTAGCCGGATCGGAGCACCCCTCCCCATTAATTTTTTTTTTATAGCATTTATTTATTTATCGCAGGTCATATCGTAATCGCAATATTGAACAGTGTTATCGCACATCGCAACTTTTCCTCATATCGTGCAGCCCTACACCACAGCCATATGACGTCTGTGAAGGCACCACAGCCATATGATGTCTGTAAAGGCACCACAGCCATATGATGTCTGTAAAGGCACCACAGCCATATGATGTCTGTAAAGGCACCACAGCCATATGACGTCTGTAAGGGCACCACAGCCATATGACCGTCTGTAAAGGCACCACAGCCATATGATGGTCTGTAAAGGCACCACAGCCATATGATGTCTGTAAAGGCACCACAGCCAGGGGCGGACTGGGATCCTAATTCAGGCCGGGCATTTCTAGCAGGCCAGGCCACACCCACCGACCGAAGGTCGGCGCGCCGCCGACCGAAATGGGCCAAAAATTTGGGCCGTTTGAAGCCCAATTTGGCTCGTTTGGAGCAAGATTTAGTGAATATAATGCTAACGCGATGATACATGTTGCATCTTTTGCATGTTGCATGATGCATGATCATGTTGCATGATGCATGATACATGTTGCATGGCCCATTTCGGAGCAAGATTTAGTGAATATAATGCTAACGCGATGATACATGTTACCTATTTGTTCACTAATAGAAACATCACCATTGCCTAGATAACTGCAAGTATAGAAGTAAAACCAAAAACATGCCTCTGTACAAACGCTTCACAGCAAACTTTATTTATGGAAGAGTGATCAGATCGTGCATACTGCGTTATTCTCCACAGGCTTAAGAACTACACATCAATAATAACAATAATAATAAACATTCAACATATTTTCAGTTTCATTAAACATCTTCCTGTTTAAGCAAGCCCCTAACATTAAACACATGGTAGTGTGTTCTGCTCAAGCTCCAACCTTTGTTGTAGCTTATAGCCAAGTGTTGAGCAATGCAAAACTCAAGGCTCCAACACAAGAGTCCAGAAATGAATGAGTGACATCACGGTGGCTCTGTCCATATTTTAATAACGTCTATGGTTCCGAGCTTCTGAGTCCAATTTTGCAATGAGATGCACCCACTTCAACCCTGAGGTGTAATTATTACTTCAGACTAATAAGTAATAAAACGACTAGTAAACCAGCAGGCGGCGCATTCCGGGGCTGCTCTCTGCCACTCTGTCAATTATGTCATCATTGTCAAGTCCCATAAGAATCTCCGTCTCTGTTGCCATCAAAAGGAACGCTTCAAGCTTCTCTTGATTGAGGGAGGTTCTTAGGCGGTTCTTCACAAATTTCAGGGTGGAGAAGGTCCTCTCACAGGCCACCTGAGTGATGGATAGGGTGAGGAGGAACTTGTAGCCCAAACCAATGATGTGATACGCATCCGTGAGCAGATTGTACTGAGACAGGATTAGATAGCAGCATATTGGGCAGTTTTTACATGTGGAACAACTTCTGCTCACCAACTCAACGCCTTCCTCTGATTCATCATCACTGTCGGTGGTGGCCCTGGTGTTGTACTCCTCCAATGGTGACAGTTTCAGTCTGTCCCAGTGTTCTGTGAGGCTGATCAGTTCAGCCTGCAATGCCTCAACAGTGGCACATTCATCAAATTGCTGTAAGCATTTGCTGAGCTCCTTCATTGCTGTCGTCGGAAGGCCCTTTTCTCTGATCTCTGGAAAATGCCTCGGATCCATGCAGGAGACATCTGAGCAGAGCACTGCACTTGCTGCATAACGGCGGTGAATACTTTCAACAACAGTGTCCAGTATCACATTGTGGATCTTGATTTTGTAATCCATGTTTGCATTAGCAATGGGCTCATCTTCCGCCAACTCACCTGGCTGTCTCTTCTTTTTCTTCGTTCTCTTCTCTGGGAGAGCAGTCTGAGCTTCGGCATCACAGTCCTGCTGCTCCTCTAGTATGCCATTGGCCCACTCAACGAAGTCATCTGCTGCTTTCTTCACACCCTCAAAGTCTCGGGTACACTTTTTCAGCTTCTCCTCCACTCCCCTCACCATGTGCTGTGCTGTTACCACATCCATGCCACTTGTTTGCAGGTATTTCGAAAGAGGGGATGTCTGCTCGAAAATCCGGAGAAAAACCTCAGCTGTAAGTATGGTTTCATACTTTAGGAGAGCATCCTTGTACCCTTGGGCTTTGCTTCGGACGGCAGGTTTCATGGTCACATCCTTTTCGATTCTTTCCAGAGTGATGACTACATCCGTGTAAAGTGCATGGTCAGGCTTTGCAAAGCTTCCAAACACTTTCCTCAAGGCCTCGTCTTTGGCAGACCAGCGGGTTTCACCAATTACACCAAGCCGTCTGTGTCTCCTGTCCTCACTCGTTTCTTCCCATACCTTCATGCGCTTGTATGAATCTCGAATGAACACTGCAATGTCATTCAGTAGTGAGAAAAGGGATTGACTTGCCACAACAACTCCAGTGGTGTCAGTGAGCACAAGGTTGAGGACATGTGAGTAACACCATATGTGTACTTGGTTAGGAGACTCTGCTGTGAGCAATGCAGAGAAGCCCCTGTATTGTCCCTGCATATTAGCTGCCCCATCTGTTGCATTACCAACACACTGTTTGATGTCTATGTCCATCTTCTCAAGAGTCTCCTTCACAAGGTCCACAAAGTACTGTCCAGTTGATGACTCACAGTCAATGAGTGCAATGAGTCTCTCGTGGACAACATCTGTGACATATCGCAGAACTACTGCACACTGGTCTTTGGCTGTTAAATCCTGTGTTGTGTCCATTTGTATGGAGAACATTCCTGCCTTTCTCACTTCAACAGCAATCGTCTCCTGAATCATCATGCTGATGGCTTCAATTACTTTATTTGTTGTTGTTTTGGACATCAGAGTTACCCTGGACCCTCTTCCTTTTTTCCCCTTCATCTCCTTGCTCATCGCAATGCAATCACTGACATGCTCTTGTAGGCATACATTATATTTGCTTTGCAACAATATAAGCTCAATAAAGTTGCCATGGTTGACGACCTTGTTTTCAAAAGTATGTGCAGCTTCATTTCTGTGTGCTCTGTAGCTAAGCCCACATTTTCCTATAACTTTAACAACATCAGTCACACATTCCATGACCTGCCTCCTCTTTCTGACCTGGTCTCGTCGAACTGACATTTGTTGTTGATCACCCAGAAGGGTAGGGATGTCTGCATTGCTGGCTCTGAGGAAAAAGGCTTCTGCACTGTCTCTATGGGTCTTTCCTTTCTCATGTTCCTGTACTCTCTGATGGACATGTCTCCAGTCGCACATGCCTCCTTTGACAAATGCACCGTCACTGGTTGAAGGTTTTGCAAATGCAAGACATACTGAGCAGAACAAGGAGTGAGTTGCTTCATTGTATGTCATCCATTTTCTGTTTGTGCCGCCTTTGGAGTTGAATAGATTGGGAATACTTTGGGCTCTTTGATGGGTTTGTTTTGGGTGGTACTGGAAAAAAAAGTCCAAATCCTTGGACTGAGGCCGAGTGAAATAATCGAATGGATTTTCAGTCCCTTCACTGTCCTCTCTTTGTCTTTGGACATCCTTTTGTGTTGCTTTACTGGGGTCTAACCCTCTCTTTCTCTGCACATCTGGTTGCGCTGCAGTCCCTTCACTGTCCTCTCTTTGTCTTTGGACATCCTTTTGTCTTGCTTTACTGGGGTCTAACCCTCTCTTTCTCTGCACATCTGGTTGTGCTGCAGTCCCTTCACTGTCCTCTCTTTGTCTTTGGACATCCTTTTGCTTTGCTTTACTGGGGTCTAACCCTCTCTTTCTCTGCACATCTGGTTGTGCTGCAGTCCCTTCACTGTCCTCTCTTTGTCTTTGGACATCATTTTGCTTTGCTTTACTGGGGTCCGACCCTCTCTTTCTCTGCACATCTGGTTGTGCTGCAGTCCCTTCACTGTCCTCTCTTTGTCTTTGGACATCCTTTTGCTTTGCTTTACTGGGGTCCGACCCTTTCTCTCTGTGTGGTTGCTCTGCAGAATGAGATTAACATTGTTAATAGGGCTGGGCGATATTGGTCAATTAGTGTGTTAACACTATAAAAGGCCATGGGAAAAACTGCGAAGGCGATTTTATGGATGTCTGCACCAGTGCACCTACCTGAAGGTTCCTGGTCTGATTCTGATGTCACCACCTCCAGCTCTGCAGAAGCACCTGCTGCAGTGCTAGTGCTGCCTCTGTCTCCTTCTCCACCTTTGCAAAGAAAACCCCAAAAGCAACCCACCCAACCCATACTCAGTTTAACCACTACTGTTTACATTTTACGAATTACTTTTTTTTTTTAATATAGCAATATAAAAATAAATAAATAAATAAATAAATAAATACAAATGTGTTATTAATTGAATTTCTCTCGAATATTCTAGAGGCAATTAGACAATTGTCTACCACTGATATATTGTAGTTTAGGCTACACTAAGACAGCAGAGGCTGCAGAGCTTATTTTTTATGTTTATTCTTCTCTACCTGAGTGTGAGAAACTCTAGCATGACTCAATCTCCCCTCGGGAATCAAAAAATGATCGTGTTACTTATAGGCTACTTCAATCAGCAAAAAAAGGATGAAAAAAGGTTGTGTGGTGTTGTGTTTTTTGACTGACCTGCTGCCTTTCTGGCAAACATTGTACTTATTGTCCTGCATGTTGCAGCATCTGATGACAAGGCTTTTCTTTTTCTTTCTCTTTCCCTCTCTGCGCCACCCTTTCTTTTCTTGTCCATTCCGCTCCACTCTGTCGGTGCACTGTGCACACCTGTTGCTAATCAGCTGCTGATTTCTGCAACACGCTGCATTGCATCATCATGTGTCTGTCTGTGTGACTCCGTGCGTGCGCAGCCTCACCTCGAGTGGCCTGGGCTGACGAGTCTGACTGACAAGTTAACTCATTCCTGCCTGCCTGTCTGCTGGCTGCTATCCACGCAAATAGGAACACTACTGGCCTGGCGACTGGCGTCAGTGGCCTGCTGGCCTGCTGTTCAGTGATATATATAGCCTGGCTTGCTTTTCAGTCAGTGAGTTCAGTGAGTCAGTGCCTGGCCTGCAAAAAAAAAAAAAAAAAAAATTTTTTTGCAGGCCATGCCAGGCCAGGCCATGCCAGGCCACCGGGCATTTGCCCGACGTGCCCGATTATGCAGTCCGCCACTGACCACAGCCATATGATGGTCTGTAAAGGCACCACAGCCATCTGACCGTCTGTAAAGGCACCACAGCCATATGACCGTCTGTAAAAGCACCACAGCCATCTGACCGTCTGTAAAGGCACCACAGCCATATGACGTCTGTAAAGGCACCACAGCCATGTGACCTGCTCTGACAAAATCAGTCACATTGACCCCAAAACATCTTTGTAGTCCAACAATTGAGGGAGATACACCCCTTTATGTCGCGACTGTTTCCAAACTATGTTTTTGAGAAAAACGGCCTCAAAGTTTGACGTTAATTCTGAGACATACCGGTAAACATCTTTTCTTGAAGTTGTCTGCATGTGCATGCCCACACACCAGGTGGGATTGGGCTGAAATTTTGTATGGCACTGTGTTATGATCCTGGGAAGGTCATGGCAAGGTCATGGAAACCACCTGGAAAGTCCTGGAAACCACCTGGAAAGTCCTGGAAACTACCTGGAAAGCACTGGAAAGTCTTGGAAACCACCTCCCCAGGTTGGATTTGGCTGTAGATTTGTATGGCAGTGTGTCATGATCCGTGGAAGGTCATGAGAAGGTCATGGAAACCACCTTGAAAGTCCTGGAAACCACCTGGAAAGTCCTGGAAACTACCTGGAAAGTCCTGGAAACCACCTGGAAAGTCGTGGAAACCACTTCCCCAAGTTAAATTTGGCTGTAAATTTGTATGGCAGTGTGTTATGATGCGGGTAAGGTCATGGGAAGGTCATGGAAACCACCTTGAAAGTCCTGGAAACCACCTGGAAAGTCCTGGAAACTACTTTTAAAGTCTGGAAACCACCGCCAGTTGGAGTGGGCTGTAAATTTGCATGGTGGTGTGTTATGATCTGGGGTAGGTCATGGTAAGGTCCTGGAAACCACTTAGAAAATCCTGGAAACTGGACTTTCTGAATTTAAGACCTCAAATTAGGTTTATCTATTTCATTCATTGATTTCATTTACAGCATTTCAAATGAGCCATCATATCAAATCTGGCAAATGTATTTTCTAATATTAGATTAGAAAATAAATTTGCCAGATTTGATGGGACTTTCCCTATAAACCACGACCACTTCTGGGGCCAAATGTATACAACTCTGTGCATGTACTGTATGTGTAGAAATCTGCGTAAGCCCAAAAAAGCTCTACGCCCAAATTAACACATACATTTGGCCCCTGGTCTTCTATTCAAATATACAGATAGATAGATACTTTTGTTGGTTGAACAGGTACACGTGACATCTCAGTACACCTCAGTGGATATCATGACAAAGTAGCCTATGTAAAGGCAACTAATAGACCAGCTAGAACAGTCTGGTAAATTCAGAAAATGGCATCACTTTACTGTAATGCAGCCTTTAACCCCAGGGAAATATTCATGTATAAGCATATTTGAGTAGGCTACGTAGAAAAGTGGTATATAAGTCATATCAATTATTATTATTATTATTATTATTATTATTATTATTATTATTATTATTATCAATACCAACTGTTCTGTAACACCCAACTGACAGAAGATCCTCTGACGCCCCACCCACATTATTCTTTGTAATTAGGGCTACATTAATGCAGGCTAATAATTGTACATTAATGTAGTAAAAATTGTAATTGTTGTAATAATTATTACAAATAACAGCAACAAAGAATCTATAGCGGACCCGTTTCTGCTCTGGAGTAGAGAGAGACAGAAGGCTCTTTCACACCGGCCATGAAAGCCGAAAAATGCACGGAAAATAGGATTAGCGCCTCCGATGTGAAAGTCGTGAATGCGCTTTGGTGGACAATTGTTTTACGCCTTTTGTCCCGCGACGGGAGGTAGTAACAGCGCCGGGTTACCTGGCAACCATGGCCGTAACTAGCTATGAGGACGGGGAGGTCCGGACCTACCCTAATATTTCAGAGGGGAGAAAAAAAAAATATATATATATATATATATTTTTTTTTTTATAAAACAATCTGCATGGAAAAGCATGAAAAACACGGGATCGCTTTTATTTTCAAACGAAAGGCAGGTCAGGCAGGAAGTCATCTGACGCAGCGTCCGCGGTAACTTGATTCCGAGAGAGCAGCAGCATGGTGGTGAGTGATGACTGTCTGTCTGCCTGGCGAGATAATTGAAGGTGAGCGAGCTGCGAGACAGTGAGCGAGTGAACGACAGACAGTGAGTGACACTGACAGATTTTTTTAGTGTCTAGTCTAGTCTGTCTCTTAAAGGTCCCATTCCGTGCAAAAGCTGTTTTTACTTGTAAATGCATATATACTGCTGTCAGCCCTCCCTGTAATGAGTGGTCACATGCTCAGAACTGCCACAGTTGGATTTGTCCCTATACAGCTCTCTCAAGCAGTCTCCTCCAAGCCACACCCCCAAACGCGTCGTTTGCCCAGAGGGGAATCTTGGGGGAATTTCGACGTCACGAGCTTCCTCCTGCATACTGCGCGGGTCCCTCTCACACAAGCTACCTGCACCATTTAGTCTATAGCCACAAAATTAACACTTCTAGCTGGAGCAACGCCAACTGTACGTGATCCAGCAACTGCAGAGGTGCATTCGGTAAGTCTAGGCATTTTGAGATGTCCTCTTTAGCGTAGTACCGTTTAGTTAACGATAACTCGCAACCTAGCGTGCTGGTCCACAGACGCTAATCTGATTGGCCGCTGGGAGCCTGGGGCGGGCTCTCCCTCAGCGGCCAATGGGAACTGTTAGTTCTGAATATATTATAGAAACAGGCCATTCTTGGGAAGCGACCAGATGAGGAAGTGAGAACTCCGTCACAACAAACGGGTTTGCTATATTTTCGACAGATTAATCCAGAATCATGTTTTATGGACCAGAGACACACGTTTTTAAGAGGTTACAGCTGCACGAATTGGGACCTTTAACTCATTGAATGCCAATGACGACAGCTGTCGTCAATTCAAATACTGACGTAGAGTGCCAAAGACGACGATTGTCGTCAATTGCGTTTTTTGACGGTGGGACGTGGATCAATCCCTGATACATCTCTGGTACAACTATTGGAGCTATTGGAGGTCTATAACCTATTTTACAGAACCCTTAGGTGGCGACAGTGCTCTCCACATAACAGAAAGGCAAGGAAAAAACAGAGAAGAAGTCGTTATGGAAACGGAAATCGCATCGCATCCGTATGCATCGATATGCTGAAGCACGTTACTGCAGCTGTGCCTGCAGCAGCCAATCTGCTCCCACAATTGAGCCGCTCCGTGTCGGTTGCGACAGCACATCCGCACATCCACACCGTGGAGTTGTTATTATTCTCAACTGGAAGCATCGTTGCCGGTGACAAACACACGCGGAACGCTGTAAAAAAACTGGATGTTGCGCACCCTTCACTGTGCGCACAGCAAACTCAGCAGAGAGCCACCACAGACAGGAGGAGGAGTGTGCAGTTGAGGCGAGGCGAGGCGAGGCGGGGCGGGGCGGGGGGGGGGGGGGGGGGGGGGGCACGCAGAGCAGCACGCAACACCCAGACAGACCCAGGCAGCAGGACAGGATTGACAAACGCAAGCCAGAATATCCGATGCCCACCAGCAGCAAATCAAGACCAGCAAGAAGCTGCAACCAGCAGCGCACGCAGGGGCCAGCGCTGCTGGTTGTAGCTAAAAATATTATTCTGCCAAACAAAATTCCCTGGCCTAAACTGTTTTATTGAAGGAAATTATTTTTGAGGTGTGACTACATTAGAAAAGATTAGCTTCAGAGTCAGTGATGTGCTTGAAATGTTTAATTTCACAAAACGCCAATTATCTCAGCTTCTAGAAAAAAATTGCTGTTTTTGGATGAATCAAGCTATCTTCTCCGGCTCATAACTAAAGAACGGAAAATGGGATCAATAAACTTTTTTTTGCAGATGATAGAATAGAGTCTCATCGTTCTTTGTGCGTGTTCAGTGTTTACATAGTAATATCACACAATATTCTGTGGGCCTCGAGAAATCACTGAAAACGCTCTGAAACTCTGGCACTGGGAGCGTCCGTTCTCCAAAAGTGGCTGGCACTCAATGAGTTAAGTAATGTTACCTGTAGGGATGTCAATTTTCGGTTAATTTCACTTTCGATTAACCGACGCTAATAATCGATTAACCTATCGGTTAATTCATATTTTTTTAATATTAAAAAAAAAAAAAAAAAAAAAAAATTGTCTATTTACTCAATGAGCTCATGCCCAAACAAGGCGTGTCTATTTAGACAAAAAGCATCAACATTTCAACACAAATTATTTTTGTGTTAGAATTTCTAACACAAAAAGCATTAACATTTCAGCATCTAAATAGACACGCCTTGTTTGGGCATGAGCTCATTGAGTAAAAAAAAAAAAAAAAAAAAAAATCTTTTTTTTTTTTTTATATTAACTGATAGACCGACAGCAATAACCGAACAACGACGTTAGCGACGGTTAATCGATTAACGGTTAACCGTTGACATCCCTAGTTACCTGTGTGACACGTTGGGATGCTACTGGCTAATCATGCATGATGCCAATTGCCAAGCTCCCGAAGTCAGGTATGCAGGTGGCTATATGCATGGTTTCTGTTTCATGACCCAATAAGTAACAAAAAGAGGTGGTGTAAAGTTAAAAACAACATAATATATTTTATTTTATTTTTCAATCGTTCCTATCAGGAATAAATAAATGTCCCTCTGTATGTTTTTTTTATTATCGATGATGACTTTGTGTGTTGTGTACGGCTTGGGTTGTGTACCTGTGTTTGTAGGTGTCATTTTGATATGAATTTGGCTAAAACAGTTTGTGTTTGTTAGTTACAATTATGTTGACAGGAGAGCTGAGCATGTGGTGACATGAAAGAGAATATACTGAATAATGACATCACAACAGTATAATCCTAATGTTGATTTAAAATGATATATTACTCTAAATATGGCTAAAAAAGGGAGAAAAAAAAAACTAAATTTTTTGCCACTGAATCCGCCTCCCCTTGCTGGACCTCCCCTATTTCGGAACCCTGGTTACGGCCCTGCTGGCAACCCGCCTCCACTTGAAAGGTCGTCGCAGCGAGCCGGAAAAGATGCGAATGGTCTGCTCATTCATAAAAAAATGACAGGGGAAATCACCTCATGTGATCAAGAAAGTGCAGTAGTGAAAGTAAAAAAAGTAGCCTAATCATGACTGCAGGGACGCCAGGAGGAATGCTCCGTGCGGTTAGGCTTTATGCTCAAACGATGTTGACATTAGTTAACGTTAAGTAGTCATGTGCATTTATAGCCTATACTATTCCCCCGACGAACGTTATGCAGACTGCAGCTGTTTGATATGCGGGCGGTCGTGTATCGTTCCAATTTTAGTAGGACACCATATCGATCTGCCCGCCCACCATGCGAGTGCACCTATCCTCCCTGCTCAGCGGACTAGGAGGGAAGTCTTGTTGAATGAATTCATTCATCATACACTAACCTATGAAAATATTAATTTGGGCTAGGAGGAACAGGAAATCCCTCCGCTCGCCTTTCAATGCGGGAGCGGGGGATTTCACCTGAAAGTACAGAGCAGCACGGTAATGTGGCCGTGCTGCTTGGCTCGTGTGAAAGCAATTTCTGTGGCGAGGCGGCTGCCTTTACGGGACTCCTAAACGGCAACTTTTGCGCGATCTGTGTATGAAAGAGCCTACTGAGACAGACAGCTGAAAGTAACCTAGGCTATGAGGCAAATAATCCGAAATTAGCTCAGTCTAATGCCATCTGTGAATTGAATTTAAAAGTCAAGCAACATTATCACGCAGATTAGGCTACTGACTAGTACTGTATTAATCTATCAATCTGACAGACAGGCACTGGATGCAGAAATTACGCAGCTGCAACGGGAGAGAGAGGGGGAGAGAGAGAGAGAGGGGGAGAGACGGGTTGCCATGTTCGTTATCGATAAAAAAAAATGTAATTTTTTTTTTTTTTTTGTGAAATGTTGCATTGTCTCCCCTGATTCTAAGTCTAAGGCTTTATTAATTAATAGAAAAAGCTTCTGCTGTGGATTTTTAGCTCAAACAAGCATTGCACCACTGAAGTAAAGAACATGTTACATGACATTGACATTTTCGAAAATAAAAAACAGTTTTGACAATCATGAGTGGTTCATTAAATATTTAGTAGTATTTAGTATTCAGGTCTGAGTGCCAAAGGGGTGCCAAAGTCACCCCCTCTCCCTCTTCATGGGATTTCATCCGCCATTCATTTTTCCATAAACCTCGCTTAAAATGCTTATAAAAATTGATTTGACTATACTTAGAATCAGGGGAGACAATGCAACATTTCACTCACACACAAAAAAAAAATATATATATATATATTTTCGAATTTCGACTTTCAATAATAAAAGTCGACCTTGATAATAACAACGATTATTCGAAAATTCGAAATTCGATGCCCATCCCTAGTCAAAAGGGCCTTTCTTTGTGGAGTTGGGATGTTCTCCCCGTGCTCCCCTGAGGTTTCCTCCAGATAGGAACCCCCGCTAAAAACACGCAAAAAAACAAAATAAATCCTCTCTTGGGCCTCTCAGGAGGAGCTGAGGACAGGAACCTCCATTAGCAGGGCCAGAGCTCAAACGGGAGCCAAGCAGGGCCCGGTCCCGCTCAGGTTGGGGGGATGTGACAGGGTGGGGGGTAAGGGGGATGGGGGAGTGACAGGGTGGGCTTTGCCGTTATCTCCTGGATGAGAGGTCACAAGCACCACGCTGACCTGTGTGTCGGGGGAGTGCGCGTCTTCCTGTTTACTATACTTATCCACTGAAGTCCTTCCTGCACTTCCAAAACAGTGACTACAGTCACTAAAGGACTAAAGACAGGAAAAAGGTGCCTAAGAGTAGGAAATGCACAGAATTGGACCACTTCGACCTGCATAGTAATCCTCACAAACACTACAATCTGCAGAAGATTCACTGTGCAGCCAAGAATACGTGAAGACAACAGAGGCCTGGGTGCATTTAAAAGAAAACATCTCACCTGCAGTGTAGTCCTCAAACTCTTCACTTCTGTCAGTAGATGCTTCAGTATTTCTGAGGGAAGGATACAGAAATAGTGGATTTTCCCTTCTCAGAATATGGAAATGTTACTGTAGGTCCAGGATGATGTGGTACAGTACTGGACTACAATATGACTAAGCGTAATTTTGAAAGCCCTCGCATGCATGCTGTGACCAGCAAGCCTGCCAGTGTACAGCTCCCCAAAAATGTGACTCCGCGTCGGGTCGACGCCAAAGACATGAACAGCAGGAGACCTGTGATTGGCCGTTGTCTTGGGCGTTTGGTGTGTTCCCAGCTGGAAAGCGGATGCCCACTAATGTTAATTATCTTCGCAAATAAGCATGCAAAACTTACAAAACAATGTGAATATCTTTGTTTAATGTAGATGAAAGGACTGTGTAATTGGCTCGTTCCAGCATTTCAGGAGAAAAATATATATATTTGTGGCGTGTTTCCCCCTGATACCCTGCTTTTAGGAAATACTGAAATCTGAAATTCAGGGTGGCAGGGGAAACTCGTTTGTGTGTGTGTGTCTGAGCTGACGTTCGCGTATGCATATCAAGCTGCCGCCGACAACGTCCCAACTAGGGGTGCTCCAATCACCTATGAGCCTATGCCCGACTGATCACCGATTGATCACAGATTACCGATTTTTTTTTAAGCAGCTATAGCAGTCTATTATAGAACGGTTTCCATTTTACATATATTGTAGGCCTACATTTCATGCATCAAATTGAAAGTGCAGCACATTTTCTTTTTTTCTACATCAATATTTTATATTGTGTAGGCTAAAGGAACCACCAACATTATTTTTTGTGTGTGAGATAATTGGAGCACAAGACTGTGTTGACTAGAAAGTAGAAACGGCTAGAACTAAGAACGTTCTTTATAGTTCAGTCCAGTTCCTTCAGTTCAGTTTAAAGGACACAAAATTATTCCACTTCGGGATTTCCATGTTACCAGTTCAATGCAGTTCAGTTCACGCAACAAAAATACTCCATTCCGGGATTTCCCTGTTACACAAGAAAAATAACTTGCACCAAAGGAAACAATTTTATAGATTTATAAGCTAAAGCTGCTAAAGCTAACCGAAGCTATTAACCAAAGTTTTGCCAACGCACGGCTAGTCACAGCTGTTGTCAGTTCAGGCTAGTTAATTAGTTGGCTAGTTGATTACAAGATTAGAACAGCTAATCAAGTCTGTCGGCTCCTCAATGGATTTCCTTGTGATGACGAGAGGATGAGAGGAGATGTTTTGCCCGGTTTAACGTTACGAGGACACACGCAAATATGGATCAAACGCAGACTTAACACAGCACAAATGCCTCGGTAGGCGGTAGGACTGGAGGTAACTTATCCCTGCTCTACTCACCGGCTGATTTGTGTGACTAAGACGCAAGGGGCGTGTTCTCTGGTGTGGTGTGGAGGTGAGTAAAAAAAACACTGACAAAAGCAAAGCGTGTGATTTGCAACAAAATTATATAAACGATACAGCACAATATGAAAGTGAAACGATAGACATTTTCTATCATGAAAATGTTTTTTTTACACCAATTAACTCTGCGGAGAAATGGGCTGTCTCATGTTTCTCACGTGCAGCATGATCGGCTGCATAGATCGGCAACAATAAAGCAATATCTGCAAATTGCCGATCTCAAATTTGAGGTCAAAATCGTCAGATTCCGATTGCGTGTTGTCGATCGATCGGAGCACCTCTAGTCCCAACTGGAGGCTCACGTTGAAGCAGGCTTCGGGCTTTACCTGTTGTGGTCATGGCCCCATCCTGAGGGGCGGTGACACCCAGTGTTGTCGTGCACTCCTCCAGCAGCTTCTCCACCTCCTGTCCCTGGGGATTGCCTTCCTCATGAGCCGGTAGCGGGGACTGACTCAGCCCGCTGTCCATCTCCCTCCAGCCCGGCCCGGCCGGAGAGCTGGCCATGGGTGACACGCTACCCACGGATGAGGAGGGGCTCTTTGCAGGGCTGACGGCCACTCTCTTTCCCGGGGAGACCGGGGACCTCGGGGTGGCGGTGATGGATGGGGGACCTCCATTCCGGCCCGAAGTGGCCTGTTCTTTGGGTGCTGGGTTATTCCGCACCGGGCTCAACCCAGGCCCGACCGTGGAGCTGTTGGAGCTGACGGGGGGAGTGAGCTTCCACTCGGCGGGGAGGGTGGGTGTGGTGCCGGGCTGCGGTCTCTTCCCAGTGGATGCTGCGACCGGGGCTGTAGCTGGGCCAGCAGGGGATGGCTGAGGTGAGGTAGGGTGTAGGAGTTGGGGGACACTGGGCACATCGCTCACTGGTGAAGTAGGAGGAGTGTGGAACATATCCACATGGGCCCCTAGAAAGAAAGAAAAAAGACCCCATGAAATTGCAGGTTTACTTCATGGATTTGACACATTTCCTGTTGAAACAGGATGTTGTGGTAGGACATAATGGAGTGAAGGATCATTCAAAAGCCTAAACCAATGGAATATGAGTCAGGGAGAGAAAGGCAATTTTATTTAATGGGACGCGTGCGGAAGGTCAGTGTTTGCAAAAAAAAAGGCACGATTTATTGGTTAGAAAATCATATGTACGCCTACTAGGGGAGCATGAGGTCACCATGAAAGCAGTCTCACATGGTCACCCAATAGCTTACGTCAGCACGCTTCCAGAGATGGAGGGTCTGAATCACAAGTCAGCATTTCCGGATTTTGCCATAGGAATTACTGGGGCAATCCTCTGATTGGCTGGGCTATTAAAGTCCAGCGCTCTGCGTGCATTGGTGCCTCGTTCAAAATGTACCACCCCACGAGTTACGCAAATAAGGATGTCCATGATTGGTAGATTCTGATGTCTGTCACGCCTTTTGTTTTGGTCTCAGACCAAAACTATTGATGTTTTTCTCTCCTATTTTTGTACCTGCCTTTTTTTACTGCGTTTTTCTGTGATTTTCCTGTATTGCATTGCATTTTAGTATTCTTATCATCCTTACTATGTTATTGTACTACTGCACTTTACTGTTTACAGTTTACAATTGCTTGTAATGTAATGTGTATTGTGTTTGGACCCCAGGAAGACTAGCGGTCGTTTCGGCGGCAGCTAATGGGGATCCTTTTAAATAAATAAATAAACAAAAAACCGACATCCAGGCCGTCACTGTGGAGGACGACCGGTCTGATACTATGAATGGTGGTGAACGGAGCGATACATTACCTTTTTGATCCCGTTTGAATTGTGCCACGGGAGTACACACGTCATGTTTGTCAGATGTGAAAGACACACTGCGACTTTCTTGACATGCATAGTTATCTTTTAACACATTCACTGCCAGCCGTTTTTTTTTTACTGTAGGTAGCTTCTGCCAGAGGGTTTTTTTGAGGATTCTGGCTCATCTTTCAAGAGCCGAGGATTCTTTTCTGCTAAGATTTTGTGAACACAAAATATCTCAAAAGAACTACCTAATAGAATGTGTGCTTTCTCTGTCTAAAAGAGTTAGTTTGTAGAGTTAGTAGTTATGTAGATATTAGCCGTTGAGTACAGCATGGTTTCAGCGTCTGAGACTGAAAGCTGAGATAATCGCAGTTTTGTGAAATTCAATTAAACAGGCAGAACAGTCACTTTAACCATTTATTTTTGGCATCAGTGAGACATCAGACATCTAAACAATATAGTTCTGAACCCCCTCTCCTTCAAACTCCTCCCTCCGTGGGCGTGTCTCTGGTGGCTTTCAGCAGCGTTTGTCACAAGCGAGTTTTCTGCTGCTGCGAGTTTGAGCAGCCTCCCTCCCTGGCGGCCCCCTCGTCGGCGAGTCTGGATGGGGCTGCTCATTTCTTGGGTTTTCGGTTGAGAGCTTTGATGAAGCTTTGTGCGATTCTAGGCTTTATGCTGCGTGTTTCAAAGTGTGTTTTGCACCCAGTCTATTTTTGGAACCCCCCACCGTTGTGCGCCCGTGTTCACCAGCGGGAAAGCGTTTTCGCCTACAGTATGAGAATGAGGCTTGTTCGTTTTCGGTTGTGAGCTCAGCTGGAATGAAGCTGCTTGCGATTCCTTTCTGCTGGTGTTTCAAAGGTGTTTCAAAGTGTGTTGCACCCATAATCTATTATGCAAATTTGCAATCCCCCACCGCCAGCTCCCAAGCGCGAAAGCGAAAGCGTTTTCGCCAATCCATTTTCATGAGAATGGCTTCCTCACACTGCTTTTTGCTTGGCTTCCTCTAGTCTGGAGAGCACTGTCGCCACTTAGTGGGTCGGTGGAATGGGTTGTACACGTTCGGTGGCTCCAATATTTATATAAGAGATGTAAAAGGGTTAGATCAACGTCCCACCGTCAATTTTTTTTTTTTTTTGACGTATCAACACGTCAATGGCAGTGAACGTGTTAAATTGACAAAATTTAACATGTGTACCCCGTGGCACAATTCAAGCGCGATCAAAAAACGTCTGTCTCCGTTCACCACCGTTGTATTTTTTCTGACGCTGGTACAGGGAAAAAGGCAGGAAGTGACATTCACTTTGGCTTTCTATTAACTTCAGTTGTGCTGTATTGAAGTCAATGGTGAGTGGTTTTCTCTGGAGTTGTGCTGGAAACCTCCCTGTGTGTTTTACAGTATGGTAAAACTTCACCTGTGTTTCAACTGGCATGAGGGGGAGTAGATTATGACAACATTTTCATTTTTGGGTTCTTTTAAGACCATACAGTATGGGAAAACACATTGGGGGCCATCTCTGCCTCATTCTAGTCCTCCTTCTCCTTGTTCAGACAATAGCCTCACTGAGAGCCTGTTTTCAAACATGACACAGACATAGTAAAATCTGCAAAGTTATGCACCACCTCCTCCAGGCCATGTCAGAGGGGAAGAATAAGCACCACCTCCTCCAGGCCATGTCAGAGGGGAAGAATAAGCACCACCTCCTCCAGGCCATGTCAGAGAGGAAGAATAAGCACCACCTCCTCCAGGCCATGTCAGAGGGGAAGAATAAGCACCACCTCCTCCAGGCCATGTCAGAGGGGAAGAATAAGCACCACCTCCTCCAGGCCATGTCAGAGAGGAAGAATAAGCACCCCCTCCTCCAGGCCATCAGAGAGGAAGAATAAGCACCACCTCCTCCAGGCCTTGTCAGAGGGAAAGAATAAGCACCACCTCCTCCAGGCCATGTCAGATACGAAGAATAAGCACCACCTCCTCCAGGCCATATCAGAGGGAAAGAATAAGCACCACCTCCTCCAGGCCATGTCAGATAGGAAGAATAAGCACCACCTCCTCCAGGCCATGTCAGAGAGGAAGAATAAGCACCACCTCCTCCAGGCCATGTCAGAGAGGAAGAATAAGCACCACCTCCTCCAGGCCATGCCAGAGAGGAAGAATAAGCACCACCTCCTCCAGGCCATGTCAGAGAGGAAGAATAAGCACCACCTCCTCCAGGCCATGCCAGAGAGGAAGAATAAGCACCACCTCCTCCAGGCCATGTCAGAGAGGAAGAATAAGCACCACCTCCTCCAGGCCATGCCAGAGAGGAAGAATAAGCACCACCTCCTCCAGGCCATGCCAGAGAGGAAGAATAAGCACCACCTCCTCCAGGCCATGTCAGAGAGGAAGAATAAGCACCACCTCCTTCAGGCCATGTCAGAGAGGAAGAATAAGCACCACCTCCTCCAAGCCATATCAGAGGGGAAGAATAAGCACCACCTCCTCCAGGCCATGTCAGAGAGGAAGAAATAAGCACCACCTCCTCCAGGCCATGTCAGAGAGGAAGAATAAGCACCACCTCCTCCAGGCCATGTCAGAGAGGAAGAATAAGCACCACCTCCTCCAGGCCATGTCAGAGAGGAAGAATAAGCACCACCTCCTCCAGGCCATGTCAGAGAGGAAGAATAAGCACCACCTCCTCCAGGCCATGTCAGAGAGGAAGAATAAGCACCACCTCCTCCAGGCCATATCAGAGAGGAAGAATGGCCGGATTGTCGTAGAACTTTCTCCTGCCTCCCCTGTCTTTTCTTTCCTCATTCCAGGCCCTAATGTGCTCGTCCAGCCGTGTGTATCGGTGGCACACTGACTGAATGAGAGAAAGCATGTGTGTGTGTGTGTGTGTGTGTGTGTGTGTGTGTGTCAGACAGCATTAGGCTTGCCATGATTAATCCGTTGCCCTTGTGCTGAGCCGGGGAATTCTGCCGATTCATCACAGCTGGCCCGGGCCGGCCGGTGGGGCCAGAACCAATCGCACGGAGACGCCAGGAGAGTGACCGCTCACTGACACACACACAGCACAGAGGCCAAGATTCCTGCTGCCACTCAACACACACGTGCACCCCCCCCCACACACACACACACACACACTCCTTCCGCCCAGTGCTCCTTTTGTTGCTTTCAATCTCTTTAATACCCACCTCCCTCCATCATCCCCTCTTTATTTTCTCTCCCTCCCTCCCTCCCTCTCTCTCTGAGGTGCAGTTGAAATATGTATTTGAGCCTTGGGCACGGTGGCTTTGTTCTCAAGAGATGAAGCCAATACAGATGTGTGTGTGTGTGTATGTGTGTGTGTGTGTGTGGCAAATATTTGTTTTCATTGGCTTCAGTATGCAGGGACACATGAAAGGAGATTCAAGAATTGATTTGTCCAGGGCAAGCGAGGGGGAATACTGAAAGTCGAATTGCAGGCTGCTAAATTATGTGTGTGTGTGTGTGGGGGGGGGTGTCTGTCATAGGTTGAGGCGATGTCTCGTCATAGACGCTGGGTTAGATGGCTGGGGGCGTGGTCAGGGTGGGGTAAATCCTCCTGTTCTATCCATATACAGCATACTTAACATTTAGCTGCTAGCCCAGCCCAGGCAGACGAGAACGGGGATTTAACCCCCACAGCGAACGCACATCTGAACAGACATCTTGTGTTCTGTTCTAGAATCCCCAAACCTGTAGTGTAGAGCCACAGCACCAACCTTTGGTGAATCAGCCCATTGAGATATATGGGCGGTTTTACCCCACTCGCGCGCCAGCCGTATAACATTTTGTGGGCGTTCCCACACATGTCGACTGTCTCTATAGGCTACTTTTGGGGAGTTCAGACTTGAGACTAGTTATTTGGGGGTGGCTTGATCAATTGGGGACAAAAGCTGTGTCCCCAATTTGTAAGTCTTCCAGAAATTAATCTATGTAATAAAAAGCGACCATGAGAGACAGAGACAGAGAGAGACAGTGAGTGAGTGAGTGAGTGAGTGAGTGAGTGAGTGAGTGTGTGTGTGTGTGTGTGTGTGTGTGTGTGTGTGTGTTTTGACCTACCTGTGGGTCCATGTCCGTCTTTGCTGGAGAAGTTGCCCATGCTGCAGTGAGGGGGGGTCGGGGCACTGATGCTGCCCTGCAGGTGTTACTGCTTTCTCTCTCAGTCTAGACAGAGGAGGTGACCCACACATACACACACATACACACATACACACACGGTCCAAGAAGATGATGGATGGTGGAGTCACATCACACACACATGCAATTAGAGTACAAGGCCGACAAATGTAGTAGCCAGTTACTAACACGTCTGACCAAAACCACTGGATTGAGCAAGACAATGCTTCCTTTGAAGTGATTAGAATAACTCCCAGACAGAGGGAGGTAGGCTATAGCCTACAATCATGAAGTCGTGCAGGCAGGCCTATTTGAATGATCATTTGGATGGAGAAAAGGAAATGCGGGTGTTTTACATAAACCAGAATATCAGGGAGGAGAGCAGTGAGCACATGCAAGCAGTGTGACTCAGCGACAAATAAACTTCTAATTTGCATAGAATATCATTTGAACTGCAAGTCAAGAATGCGCCTAAATCAACAAACCCTGACATTTGAAATCCATCGCTTTCTCTTTGATTTCATTAGTTGACTGCAGTGTGTATGCTCCCCTCGAAACAACAACATGCGAACAAGTTGACAAAGCTAGTTTAGATAATCATGATAAAGCAACAAATAACATCATTTCTCTAAACGCCACAGACGTGATGGACGCGCAATCATAACTTTAGCGCACACGAGGAGGTGAATGTTCGTATCCGACCAAACTGTCTGACAAAGAGCGCGTTCATGTAGAATAAGTGACTCCGACTGAACTTTCCCAAGCTTCTGGTTTTGCGAACGATAAAAAGTGGATACAAACCGTTGAATGGGCACACAAAAAACTCCCAAATCCTTTTGTTGAGTTGAGTGAAGTCCTCTCTAGTTCTCCGCCGCACCTTCCTTCCTCCAGCGCCGCTTGCTCCACCAAGCCGCACTGCCTCGTCTGTCTTCAATGAGGAGGGAACGGGACACAAAGAGCACTAGACATTCCCTCAAAACACTGTTTTAGTCCAGGCTATGTTTCACATCTGGAAACATCTTCAAAGGAAGATGCGCTGCTTTTAATCCACGCAACAAAGCAAAAAAAGGCAACATCAAATCAGTGAACGTTGATGTCTGATGGCGCCTATAACCTCTGGATGGTGTGTCCACTGGAGGGCATAGTTAGGCTATATTATGAAATACCTGTTGCCTCTGGGTTGTGGAGGGCCCTCTTCCACCTCACCTAAGGCAGTGATTCTCAACTTGTTTAATGACCCTCATTTGGCACATTAGGGCCAATAAGGACGCTCATTTGATGAGATAGTCTCTGACCCAAATCTGATCACTTTTTATTGTTAGATTATGATATTTTGTCCAGAGGTCCATGACTGTATTGTAGGTATAGAGATATAGTAAAGCTATGATCAAAACAGTCATTATTCTACCTTCCCTAATTGTGTTACTGTAACTTCTTCTAAATTATTTAACAGTGATTCATCAGTCTGCTGGGGAACTGGAGTACCCTCAAGGTCCCACTCCCCGGTACCCTAGGTTAAGAACTGCTGACCTATATTTCTCGTCAGTTATTTTAAGGCACACTGGCTGCTGACCCACCGACCTGCAGTACCAGAAAGGCTGAAAATGTCTATTCCTCCAACTAATTACACTTGGTAAATCCTCAATTTTGAGCTACTAGATCCCACAGATTATTTGAAGACACTTGAAGGAGACCGTTTTACTGCTACATCTGCATGCTCATTATGAATGCCTGACTGTCAATGGCTATAAACTGGTGGGAGTTTCATGATAATAAATTTAACGAAATGGTTAATTACTCCATAGCATTATTGGCCTTGTTGGGATTTGCATTGAAAAGTGTTAGTCTAAACTCTCAAGTGTATCAAAACGAATGTTAAAATGACACTAAATGATGTCTATCTGTGTTATGAAGTCTGTAGTGTCACTATAGATAAACCTATTCTAACTATATCTGAGGATTTAACCAAGACTTGGGTCTATATCAGTGCAAAGCCAAGTTCATTTTTATTGCTGTAGTGTGTATTGGGTCTTGACAAGCCGAGGGCCACTTAAAGTTTGTCCGGCCCCAGGGCTGGACTTTGGACATGCCTGTCTTAGGGGATTGTAGTTTTCTATTAATTTCTCAATTATGATATTATAAAGCCAAAATGAAGCTTCAGGTATCTACAGTGTAAAATCTACACTTTGCTGGATGAATCAATTGTTAGCAGGTAGTAAATCAATGCATTTAATTTCTAAAGGCTAAATACATAAAAACAACATACATTAAAATTTGTCTTGAAAAATCTATTGATTTTAATAGAGCAATTTAAATACATAAAATCACGGGAAAGAAATCTCCTTGATTTCACACATTTGTCCAAAAATAATCTGATGCACTTTGCCAAATATTTTTATTTAATTATCATCCAAAATATTTTTATTAAATATGAATTAATGCGTTGCTAACAGAGAAAATCTTTCTTTCCATAGACAGGGCTAAAGTTGAGAGGTAACAGACCTTCACAGCACTGTTGTAAAACCCACCACAAGCTGTGCTGTCAAATGTTTCCCTGTGTTTTATTTCAACACCCAATTCTTCACATATTCTTTTCCATCATTGTACTGTCTTGGCAGGTCACCTTCATAAACTGTACAATGCAGAGTGAAGCAGGGCAGAGTCTGCTGCAGTTGGGGGACTACTGTAGCTCCTTACTCTCTGATTGCGATCAATAGGTTTTCACAGTGCGCTGTGCCCAGTGGCCACTGTACAGTACTGCAGGATAGAGAGAATCCATCAAAACCAGTCAGGTGCATTACACAACCTCCAACCCATATCCAGACTGTACTGCCTGAATGTGACCGTGCTATGCAGTTTGAATGTGACCGTGCTGTGCAGTTTGGTGCCAGCATGATGAACTACCTGAATGTGATGGTGCTGCAGTTTGGTGCCAGCATGATGAACTACCTGAATGTGATCGTGCTGCAGTTTGGTGCCAGCATGATGAACTACCTGAATGTGATGGTGCTGCAGTTTGGTGCCAGCATGATGAACTACCTGAATGTGACCATGCTGCAGTTTGGTGCCAGCATGATGAACTACCTGAATGTGATGGTGCTGCAGTTTGGTGCCAGCATGATGAACTACCTGAATGTGATGGTGCTGCAGTTTGGTGCCAGCATGATGAACTACCTGAATGTGAGCGTGCTGGAGTTTGGTGCCAGCATGATGAACTACCTGAATGTGATGGTGCTGCAGTTTGGTGCCAGCATGATGAACTACCTGAATGTGAGCGTGCTGCAGTTTGGTGCCAGCATGATGAACTACCTGAATGTGAGCGTGCTGCAGTTTGGTGCCAGCATGATGAACTACCTGAATGTGAGCATGCTGCAGTTTGGTGCCAGCATGATGAACTACCTGAATGTGAGCGTGCTGCAGTTTGGTGCCAGCATGATGAACTACCTGAATGTGATGGTGCTGCAGTTTGGTGCCAGCATGATGAACTACCTGAATGTGAGCGTGCTGCAGTTTGGTGCCAGCATGATGAACTACCTGAATGTGACGGTGCTGCAGTTTGGTGCCAGCATGATGAACTACCTGAATGTGACCGTGCTGCAGTTTGGTGCCAGCATGATGAACTACCTGAATGTGACCGTGCTGCAGTTTGGTGCCAGCATGATGAACTACCTGAATGTGATGGTGCTGCAGTTTGGTGCCAGCATGATGAACTACCTGAATGTGATGGTGCTGCAGTTTGGTGCCAGCATGATGAACTACCTGAATGTGAGCGTGCTGCAGTTTGGTGCCAGCATGATGAACTACCTGAATGTGAGCGTGCTGCAGTTTGGTGCCAGCATGATGAACTACCTGAATGTGACCGTGCTGCAGTTTGGTGCCAGCATGATGAACTACCTGAATGTGAGCGTGCTGCAGTTTGGTGCCAGCATGATGAACTACCTGAATGTGACCGTGCTGCAGTTTGGTGCCAGCATGATGAACTACCTGAATGTGACTGTGCTGCAGTTTGGTGCCAGCATGATGAACTACCTGAATGTGAGCGTGCTGCAGTTTGGTGCCAGCATGATGAACTACCTGAATGTGACCGTGCTGCAGTTTGGTGCCAGCATGATGAACTACCTGAATGTGAGCGTGCTGCAGTTTGGTGCCAGCATGATGAACTACCTGAATGTGACCGTGCTGCAGTTTGGTGCCAGCATGATGAACTACCTGAATGTGACGGTGCTGCAGTTTGGTGCCAGCATGATGAACTACCTGAATGTGACCGTGCTGCAGTTTGGTGCCAGCATGATGAACTACCTGAATGTGATGGTGCTGCAGTTTGGTGCCAGCATGATGAACTACCTGAATGTGATGGTGCTGCAGTTTGGTGCCAGCATGATGAACTACCTGAATGTGACCGTGCTGCAGTTTGGTGCCAGCATGATGAACTACCTGAATGTGATGGTGCTGCAGTTTGGTGCCAGCATGATGAACTACCTGAATGTGATCGTGCTGCAGTTTGGTGCCAGCATGATGAACTACCTGAATGTGACCGTGCTGCAGTTTGGTGCCAGCATGATGAACACTTCACGGTGAAGTTGCTGCAGCATTTCTCCGACATCTTCAAATTTCAGACTCAAATTTCATTTGCACAGGTGAAGACCGTGTTGATTCATAGATGAATGTGAACCTCAGTTGTTCTCAGGAAAGAAAGCCCAACTCAAAAGCCGAATATCTTAGCCTGTCTTTCTCCCACGGCGCTGGGCCAGCAGGCCCCACCGGGGTAAGTAGATGTCAAAGCCAGGACACTCTTAAGCCCGAAACGCACAGGGAGCGAAACTTGACGCTCGTCATTTGATGCGCGTCAATTTCTGCCCCTATTCACCTTATTCACCACGCCCACTTTTTCTCTCTTCCGCGTTCAACACAAACGTATTTGTTCTTCCGGTTCAGCGCTAGTTGCCTACTGTGGCTAATATCAGCTGCTACTTAGTTATGTTATATGGCAGTAAAATGCCACTGAATGACCAAATTGATATAACTTTTAACCATTTCGAGTAACACTGTTTCCATACGGATCACCAGCGTTAGGTTGTTGTTTATAACGTGGCTATTCATAACGTTTTCTATCTCGGATGCGTTATTTCGAATCGCACATAGGTTACGCCTCGCGCAAACTATGTGCGTTTCAGGACGCAACAGCCTCGACTCCACTAACGTCATCTTTAGAGCACAATATTCCTGGAATGCAAGTTTAACTAAACGGTTACATATCCTCTGCATTCTACATAAAATTAAGATATTACGGGTTGTTTTATTTTGTATGTTACATACATATTGGCCAAGATATGTTACTTTATGGGGGAGTAATTCTGCCAGTTTAGATGCGGAGTGTGCGCAGCCATCTTGCCTGCGGAGTTTTTGGCAAGTCAAAACGGAAATACTATTACAAAATGACGTAATGCGGAAGCGTCCATGTGTGGGCAAAGAATAAGGTGAATAGCACACTGCTAGCGTCAGATCTGAAATGTATACACCACAGAATGACAGAACCATCACTATTTGAGGGAAAAGGCCACTCATTTATATGTAATCAGGCACAATTGACTGATTAAAAAAAAGTTGTTATACCGTAGTTTTGAGCCCCTGTCATAAGCCTCTTCTAAACATGAACTGCGGATTATAACCGTAGAATCAGGTCTCCGACTATCCGCGGCAGTTACCCTGCTAGACCAATAAACCGCTTAATCACTTTCTAAACATGGGGAAAAGCTCCCGCGCGGTTTGGAGCACAGTGCTGCTGCCTACTGCAGAGGAAAGGTAGGCTACAAAATAGGCTACAATTATCTCCTCTGGATCAATATGGTTTGAATGCATTTATTCCTCTAGTATTCTTCTCAGAGATCGACTTTGCAGCGGGAAATATAGCCTTTTGTTCGGCACGTCATTCTGGGCAAGCTTGGGATAGATAGTTGGATCATCCTACCTGTCTGTCGGTCTGCTGTGCAGAGGGGGAGAGAAAAAAATGCAGCGCTGCGGGGGGAAATTATGCAATTCTGTCCAAAGTTATTCTAATCTCATCATGACATCCAGGGATAGGCTATGTTTTGCTAGCCGATCATGTGTTTAGAACATTATTCTCACGTTGTAGTCTTGCTAGTGTAGCGTATTAATGCCTGCTGTATTTAAACTGCCGTGAGAGTTTGAGGAGCACTACTTATCGAGACAGAGACGGGGATGGAAGTGGGCAGATAGGGAGGGGGGGAGCTCAGAGGCTTTGGTCGCTGCTGGAACCTCATTTGACGCTCGAAAATCGAAACAGCTTCCGGCCCGGCCACATCTACGCGTCGTTTGACGCGGGCTGATGCTGCTGCCCATCCACTTTGTATTGGAACATGCTGCTCGCGTCGCTTGGTCTCCCAGCATGCTTTGCGAGGCGTCGAGCAGCATGTTCCAATACAAAGTGGATGGGCAGCAGCGTCAGCCCGCGTCAAACGACGCGTAGATGTGGCCGGGCCGTTCGGAGTACGAGCGTCAAGGCAATTTGACGCGCGTCAGAACGCTCTTGGTGCGTGTTCGGCCGTTTAAAACAATGGGTGGGCTTCCAAACACTGGGATCTGACGCTCCCTGTGCGTGTGGGCCTTTAAGGTGCCTTCACATGATAAGAGGTCCACACTTTTCTCACAACGAGTTAGAGCTTCACAACCCGGCCGACGGCTCTGCTCTGCCTCTCTCTGGCACTACGTCACTCACAGCGGCTATCTTCTTCTCCTCTGATTGGTTGTGCTCATGAAAGGTCAGCGATACCAGGTCAGCGTTGAGATATTTTGAACTTTGAGCGCAGCGCCAGGTGGCAAAATCGAGCTGTGTGCGATGACAAGGGTAGTGCTGCCGCCTAGCTGAGAAGCGCTGCTCTCCCCCATATAGGAAAACAACGGCACAGCAGTCGCAGAGTTGTTTTACCGCGGATGATGTGTGGGGGGCTTAAGTCACTCACTCATGGACGTTAAGTGAGTGTAATGAAGGGGTGGAGCTAGGGAAGAGGGTCGAGAGTTGGGATTCGAGGGGTGGGTAGGGGGAGTGGCTGGGAGGATATGGGTGGTGGGAGGATGGGCAATTGGACGGGAGCGGGGCTAGGGAAAAGGAGCCGTAGCTATGGGAAGGAGGTAGAGAGTCAGGATTGGTAAGGGAAGCAGCTAGGGGGATGTGGGAGGTGGGAGGTGTGAGCGGGCGTGGTGCCATAAAGATGAATGGCCACACCACTGTGCTGTGAGCTTAAAGGTTTGCACTTGTTTCCTCAGCCATGCCATTTTATGAAGTCCATGGGAAACACCACACTGCTGCTTTGAGGCCATCACAACCCCATCATCATCATCATCATCATCCTGTTTATGGGTCAGTCTCTGTCTCTGTCCAGACTAGAGGAAGGTGACCAATTGTTCGGTCTCATGCCAGTTGGAACCATTAGCATCTCCGCTGAGTGGATTAAGAGCATTTTGTTGGTGACCTACAGAGGGAACACATCATCAGGGCGCTAACAACTCCCAACCTGCCACAACTAGCTGCTGGTCCAATTTGGCAGACACACTAGGCTGGCTCTCCAGCAATGAACAAATGGACGACAAGGTCTGTCTGACCTCCAGCAACACCCAACTTTCTCACCATCCTCTTTTTCCACAGCTGTCCAAAACACTACGGCCTCCCTTCATCATGGAGAAATAATACAGTCCCTTTCATGGCTGTCCTCTATCTCACCATCATGTCTGGAAATAAGAACATCTGCAAGTGTTGCTCAATCTTTCCCTGAGAGCATAACAGCAAAACAGAATTGTAATTGTACCTTCAATACACTTCTGTGAGAGAGGGACGAGTGGTGGACACCGCAGATGGAAAGGTACAAAATTGGGATGCACAGGAACTGTCTGCCCCTCATGGGTGCTTATCCCCCTAATAGCAGATTAGGTTTATGAGTAGGCTACTGTTTGTGCCAGCGGAGTGATTTTACACCTGGCTTAATCCGCATTGAGGAAATTGGCTTATCCGTGTCAGTGTCTTATCAGTGTCTGTCTTAACTAGGTCAATTAAGATTCATAATCCAGGGAGGTGTATTTATACAGCAGTGTTGTTTACATGACTCACAATGTTTTCCAGGGGGGATATGAAATATACACATACAGTATAGGTACCGGTATTTCCTGTGCAGCACACACTGTAAAAGGTTAAATGTAGCACTTCATAATACTTTCTTCATACAACTTATATTATTATTTTTATTCCCCCCCCCCCCCATTTTTTATCCCATTTTTATCCCCCATTAGTGCTAATTTTAATTTATTTATCCTGGTTGCTGCTCCACCCTCTGCCAATCTCGGGAGAGCTGAAACTGGCTCCATGCTTTCTCCGAGACATGGGCAGTAGCCAGCCGTTTCTTTTCACCTGACAGGGGAAGCTTCACCGGTAGGACATAGCAAGTGGGAGGATCACGCTATTCCAACAAGTTCCCCTCCCTCTGAACAGGCGCCCCGAACGACCAGAGGAGGCACCACATCAGCGACCAGGATATTGCATGTTTTGGTGTGGGGTTCCTATATGAAGGAAACCCCCAGGGGGCATGGGGAGAACATGCAAACTCCACACAGAAAGGCCCTTTTGACGACCCCACCCGGGTGGCGGGCACTTGAGGACATGCGGACGGGCACGCACTCCTTCAGCGCTCACAGCGTCCCAGGTGGGAATCGAACCCAGGACCTTCTTCATACAACTTAAGGAACAAGGAGTTTAACTCCCTGCCAGGATCCTCAAAACTATGCAGTCACTCTCTACCATTCTGTTATCATTCTGACCAAACTGTTGGAAAATGGAACTCTTGGGAAAGGGGAAGCACTGTGCAATGGCTCATCCACAAAACCAACCCATGTCTTCCCCTCTACTGTGTCTGGTTGACAGCTGATGCCAGGCTACGCCAGCAAAAGCCATGGGCTGGTTGATGGATGGCACCTGATCCTCCTCCGTGGAAATCAATTGAAGTCCTGGGCCAAGGATTAGCTGCTCAAGCATTTACACATGGCTGGGGAGGGAGGGGGTGTGCAGCAGAGGGGCTTGCCAACCATCTGTGTACAGAGGGACCCTGCCAATCGTCAGTCCTCTTATGCCAGTGCCTCACAAAGGGGCATGCAGTCTCCAAATGAAACATATTAGCTGCTTCAAGATCCACTCAGCTACAGCCTTTGGGAAGTGACAGCGTCTTTAGGTATTCTTCCAGTCATTCACATTTCCTGGTGCCCACTGCCCACTGCCCACTGCCCACTAAATGAAATGAAGACTCTAATATAAGTGGCTCTCATTGATATCATCTAATAGGCTAGAGTTGAAGGGTTGTTACATGGTGGTTACACTTGTTGCACAAGTTACACAATACCATACTACTATCAGATGTAGCTCGTCCTTCCAACACACAGGTTAGGGTCCATTAGCCACACTTGTGTGCTGGCCTGGGAGAACCCTTCACATGTTGCTGCTGCAGATTGTTGGTAATAATGAGCCAAAGAAGGTTGAAAATTAGTTTTGCAGGTATTTTAAGATTTTGAGGGATTTGCTTACTTACTTTCATCTCCATAATACATCATGATGAATACTTATCTTCACAAAACAAAAGGGAATGTATTTATTTTATGGTTTTGTGTAGTGTCCTCTAGTCCAGTGGTTCTCAAATGGGGTCCGGGGACCCTCAGGGGTCCGTGGCACTTTGCAAGGGGGTCCGCGAAAGGTTTTCAGGAAAATACAAATAAAAACTATTTTTTTGTGTGCAAAAGCTTCATAGTTCAACGAGAATATTTTATGCTTTAAATCTAAAATGGTTCATGGATTACATTCTAATCTAAACAAACCTATCAATTTAGAAGTCAAGCATGTTACCGTGGAAACTATTAAGCTTAGCCCAAAATCACAAATCAGAATGAGGGGGTCCCCGTCCCTGGTATATTTTCTATCTTGTAAGGGGTCCTTGGCTGAGAAACATTTGAGAACCTCTGCTCTAGTCTAGAGAGAGAGTGGCGTGACTTATTAGCCAATGAACAGCCAGGGAGGGGTCTCACGCTTTGAATGCTAAAATAAAGCTGATAATGTACAATTTGATTAAAAAAAAAAAACTTTCAAAGTACAACAACAAACTGTCCATTTTGCTGCAACTCGACAGTGCTGCTTAATCCAGGACCGTACTTCCGGGAACTCTTGAGAGTAAAAAACTGGTCCATTGGAGTGAATGGAGATGTCGCGACTCTTCTATATGGTTTTGTGGAATGCCACTGTAGAAAATATTTTGTTGTGCAATGTTTTAACCCATTTTTTTTCACATTTTAGTTTTAGACACAACATATTAAAATACTACATTTTTGATCTGAGAGCTATCTCAGTCATTCAAAAAGTTATATATAGGGGAGATTCTATAATTTATGGAAATACCAAAAAATGAAAATGCAAATTTTCACCATGTCAAGGGTTTTTGCAGGCCACCACACATCTTCAGAGAGCATGGGCCACATTGGCACAATGGGCCAGCATTGCTTCAATCTAAAATATGCACAAGTGTAGTTACTGGAACCCATCCCAACCTGTGAAGTTGGCCAACTGGAATCCAACCTCGAGTCGCAGGTTAATTCTGGGAGACTTCTGGCCTACAAAGCTGGGCAGTGGGACCTCCTGGCAGGTAATGGCCAGGGGCAGGTTGCACCAACTGGTCTTACACTGGTCTTAAGCTAAGTTGGTCGTAACTTTACGACCTAACAGCTACGCCGGTTGCACCAAGACGGCTTAAGCCTTCTTTTCACTACGCCCAGGCGTAACTCCTACGCCTGGTCAGGAGGAGGCGTAGAGCCTGCCTGTAACAGAGATCTCCGCGGAGACCTTTTTGACCGTCATCGTCGTAACACCGCCAGTTCGCCGTCTTTGAAAGCACGACGTTAGATTATAACTAACTAGTTGTGTGGCTTAGCCTTCCAAAATGTTGCCGTTAGTTTTTTAGAAGTTAATACATAGAATTGGGAACGTTACATTCAATTTCATTCAGACTGTCTTTCTGGCTCAATCGCCGCCATTTTTCCCCCGGAGCGAGGGAGGGTGGGAGGAGGGAGGGTGTTTTACAGTAGTGGCTGATAGAGCGTAGTGGCACAGTGCTCCAAGCAGGTCGCGAGGCACATTTTTTGCAACATCATCCAATCAGGGTGCATTGCCTGGCAATTCACATGGACGCGCATTGCTACGACCAGCATAGTTAAGACCAGACATAAGCCGTGTTGGTGCAACAGGCGTAAGTCCATGGTCTTAACTAAGACCGACGTAGGAGTTACGACCAGGCATAGTTAAGACCAGTTGGTGCAACCGGCCCCTGGTGACTTATCTCCAGGAAGGGCATCTTATGGGCCGCCATGGTGGCATCAGTGTATGTGCCAGCCCACTGGAGCCCATGGCTGGAGGGGCGGTGGTAGAGGGCCAGCTGTCTGGAGCTGTAGCCACACATCCAGATCCCCAGCGCCCCACACAGCACAGCACAGCCATACGAGGCAGGGCCTTCTCAGCCGGGAGGCTTCAGAGACACCTTCTGGTAAGCCTGGGTCTGGAAGGAGAGGAACGTCAACAGAGGAGTGTGGTGATGAAGGAATGCTTGATTTTCTTAGGTGGTACAGTATGAATGATTTGAGTATGGGAGATGAGTGAATTGTAACACGCTGTCAAAGCAGTCCAGGGAGAACACTTTGCTAACTTGCTGGCAAACAATGACCACAGAGTTGTGATTTGTTCATGTCTAAAGTAAATGCATGTTAGCCTCAATATGAGTTAGCCTCAATATGCCACCCTTACCCCTCAGCCTCCACCCCCACCCTGTCTGCACCACCTGAGTTAGCCTCAATATGCCGCCCTCACCCCTCAGCCTCCCCCCCACCTTGTCTGCACCACCTGAGTTAGCCTCAATATGCCGCCCTCACCCCTCAGCCTCCACCCCCCCACCTTGTCTGCACCACCTGAGTTAGCCTCAATATGCCACCCTCACCCCTCAGCCTCCACCCCCACCCTGTCTGCACCACATGAGTTAGCCTCAATATGCCACCCTCACCCCTCAGCCTCCACCCCCACCCTGTCTGCACCACCTGAGTTAGCCTCAATATGCCACCCTCACCCCTCAGCCTCCACCCCCACCCTGTCTGCACCACCTGAGTTAGCCTCAATATGCCACCCTCACCCCTCAGCCTCCACCCCCACCCTGTCTGCACCACATGAGTTAGCCTCAATATACCACCCTCACCCCTTAGCCTCCACCCCCACCCTATCTGCACGACATGAGTTAGCCTCAATATGCCGCCCTCACCCCTTAGCCTCCACCCCCACCCTGTCTGCACCACCTGAGTTAGCCTCAATATGCCGCCCTCACCCCTTAGCCTCCACCCCCACCCTGTCTGCACCACATGAGTTAACCTCAATATGCCACCCTCACCCCTCAGCCTCCACCCCCACCCTGTCTGCACCACCTGAGTTAGCCTCAATATGCCACCCTCACCCCTCAGCCTCCACCCCCACCCTGTCTGCACCACATGAGTTAGCCTCAATATGCCGCCCTCACCCCTTAGCCTCCACCCCCACCCTGTCTGCACCACATGAGTTAGCCTCAATATGCCACCCTCACCCCTCAGCCTCCACCCCCACCCTGTCTGCACCACATGAGTTAGCCTCAATATGCCACCCTCACCCCTTAGCCTCCACCCCCACCCTGTCTGCACCACCTGAGGTAGCCTCAATATGCTGCCCTCACCCCTCAGCCTCCACCCCCACCCTGTCTGCAGCATCTGAGTTAGCCTCAATATGCCGCCCTCACCCCTCAGCCTCCACCCTCCACCCCACCCCATCCAGCCCTCCCACCAAGACCCAAGAAATTAAAAACCCATCTTCTTCATTTACCAAATGACGCTCTGTCTCTTTCACAAACATAAAGCCTGTCTATTTTGCGACATGGGCAATTTCCTCACTGGGCCCTTGACAATAATAAAGGGCATAGAGGAGGAAATAATATAAACTTCATAGTTTCTAATGGAGCTGCGTCACAGCCGGTTAAGAAGCCATTCCTGTAGCTCACTCACCCACTTACTTCCATTTACAACATAACGGACTGTCGCAGGCCTAGATTTCTCCATTGTTTGTGATAAACACACACACACACACACACACCAAATAACGGCGTTGTGACTGACTTCTGTGAGCTAAAACAAAAGGCATCTTGCAGTACTGAAAGAGAAGCCTGGACTGACCTGTTTTTGGTTACTGTATAATGTGTGTGTGTGTGTGTGTGTGTGTGTGTGTGTGTGTGTGTGTGTGTGTGTGTGTGTGTGTGTGTCTGTGTGTGTGTGTGTCTGTGTGTGTGGGGGGGGGGTGATAGCATTAGGCCCACTGAAACAATCTGTTGCTGTGCAGCATGCCTGTATCTGTATAAAAACCTGCACTTTGCAAACTATTGCCAGAAACATGACATCAATACACCACCCTCAGGATCATACTGCCCAGGGACAATACAGGCAAGGCATGCCAAGGAGCAGTAATCTATACCACAAATCCAATAGATATGGCAGGGCCTTTCTGTTTGAAAGGTGTTACATCAAAACAAGCTGTGTAGTGCAAATAAAGTATCCGTGTATCTAACGGTGCTTTGCCCCACTGGCTACCGTGTATCTAACGGTGCTTTGCCCCACTGGCTACCGTGGATCGAACGGTGCTTTGCCCCACTGGCTACCGTGGATCGAACGGTGCTTTGCCCCACTGGCTACCGTTGATCGAACGGTGCTTTGCCCCACTGGTTACCGTGGATCGAACGGTGCTTTGCCCCACTGGCTACCGTGGATCGAACGGTGCTTTGCTCCACTGGCTACCGTGGATCGAACGGTGCTTTGCCCCACTGGCTACCGTCGATCGAACGGTGCTTTGCCCCACTAGCTACCGTGGATCGAACGGTGCTTTGCCCCACTGGCTACCGTGGATCGAACGGTGCTTTGCCCCACTGGCTACCGTGGATCGAACGGTGCTTTGCCCCACTGGCTACCGTGGATCGAACGGTGCTTTGTCCCACTGGCTACCGTGGATCGAATGGTGCTTTGCCCCACTGGCTACCGTGGATCGAACGGTGGTTTGCCCCACTGGCTACCGTCGATCGAACGGTGCTTTGCCCCACTGGCTACCGTCGATCGAATGGTGCTTTGCCCCACTGGCTACCGTCGATCGAACGGTGCTTTGCCCCACTGGCTACCGTGTATCTAATGGTGCTTTGCCCCACTGGCTACCGTGTATCTAACGGTGCTTTGCCCCACTGGCTACCGTGGATCGAATGGTGCTTTGCCCCACTGGCTACTGTGGATCGAACGGTGCTTTGCCCCACTGGCTACCGTTGATCGAACGGTGCTTTGCCCCACTGGTTACCGTGGATCGAACGGTGCTTTGCTAATATAAGTGGCTCTCATTGATATCATCTAATAGGCTAGAGTTGAAGGGTTGTTACATGGTGGTTACACTTGTTGCACAAGTTACACAATACCATACTACTATCAGATATAGCTGTGGATATAGGAGCGCTCAGCGGGAAGCGTATCAAACAATTTCACTCTGGAGGGTGGTTTTAAAATGTGTCGTTTCCTAAGCGCGAATTCGCCGTCGCCGTCTAAAAGGGAGGCAGTAACGATAAAATAATTCCCCGTTTCCATAGGAAACCGTCCTCGTGTAAAGTGCCCCCTAGTCACTTCCCAAAAGCTAAGCCATGAGACAGTAATAATCATGATGTGATTCAATAGTAGCCAATTCAAAAGGGTTTGTGTAGAATTGAAAATAAATAAATGTGTAGTAATTCAATAATAAAATGTGAAGGGATGAGTAGTTCTATTTCATCTCTCATTCGGTGTCTCACCTATGGGAACGCCCTCGCGTGACGGACTTATGGAAGCTCCAATTGCACCACGTCTGCCAACCGGCAGACCAATCACCTTACAGGTGATACGGGACGGGCCGGCCCTCTATATTAGGCCGCGGAAGTCGCCCGGAACTTCATTCAAGCTCTCTTCCCCGTGAAGGCCACTGCTCCTACAGTATACCAGCGTATCCTTATCAGAGTTTCACGCAACTGTCCACAGACAAGCCATCTCGGTAGTCGAAGGACGTGTTATTCTGTTGGAATAAGCTGCCGTATTTTCACTGTCAATCTACGTCCGGGTGAGTCTTTGCCGACAAGCCCGTTCGTCTCTGTGTGTCTTAGCTTAACCATCAAAAAGTTAAAGCGGACTTTTACAAACAGCTTAACGAGTCAGATAGACAGTATTAGCGCAAGCGTGCTGTACTATGGTCTCGGGTTTTAACGTTAGTCGGCTGAAAGCGACTAGCGACTAGCTTTTTAGACCCTCTAAAAGCTGTTGTTCCCCTGCCTAGCCGCTGCTACCAGGGTGAATATTGAGCGAGCGGTTATCTGCAAAAGATAACCTAGTAGTTTGAATTAACGTTGGTCGGCTGTCATTAGCGCAAGCGTGCCAGTTCGTCCAAACGTTGTTTACTAAACTTTCCTCTGTCTAGCCGCTGCTAACAGGGGGAAATTAAATTAGCTTGCCTGCTAGTCGGGTTATCCACTGTGCCTCACCAGCCAGGGGACCCGTCTATATTAGCGTGACTTGCCGCCTCAGACGTGTCAAGACTCAAGAGCTAACTGCTGCTGCGGGCGTAACTAAATAAAAAGGGCGACCATGTCAACCAGCCGAGGCCTCGGGCAGTGGAGCCAAGAAACAGCGTATGGAGGTGGGCATAGACACGGGGCCCCGTGCCTGCCCTACCGCGTGTGGCAACACGCTGGGCAAGAGGGATACACATCCCGTTTGCGTCGCTTGCATGGGCATTAAGCACGCACAGGAGTCTGTCATGGACCCCAGTAGCTGCAGTGACTGCATTACCATGCCCCCCAGAAACTTGCAGCGGCGTCTAAAGATTGCAGCGGCCTCAAAACCCGCTCCACGTCTTTCTGACTCTGCAGTACAGCCGCTTGGGGAGGGGACCATAAGGCCTCTAGATTGGGAGATGGAGACATCTCAGTATGACTACCTCCTCGAGTCCGAAGGCGAACAGGAGGAGGAAGAGGGGCTCATTGATCAGCTCAGCAATGAGTCTGACGATGATAGCTTCCCCCCCCTTGGTGCACCTGACCCGCTCTCACGGGCGGGCAGTGCAACTAGCGGGGACATTCAGCAGGCTGCCTCTCTGCACGATGTTGACATACATGAGGTATGCAAGAGAGCAGCCACTAGACTGGAGATCGCCTGGCCTAGCTCGCAGGCGAGCGAGAGCCAGGAGAAAGATCTTTACGATGGTAAAGTCCTACCCTCTCGCCCCGCTGCCACGAAACAACTTCTCCCTGCTGTCCCCGCGTGCGTTAAAGAAGTTGGACGTTTTTGGGATCAACCCCTGCGTCACAGAGTGCCTGTCAAGGGTTACTCAAACCTGGAGATGGCGAATGCGGAGGCTTTGGGGCTGTCAGAACCCCCACCAGTAGAGAGGGCTGTGGCTCACCACCTCAACCCCTCTCGGGCTACCTTGGCCAAGGCTAGCCCAGCCCTCCCAGGCAAAGCGGACCGCTTCACAGCGTCCATGTACCAGAAAGTGTACAGATCAGCAGGACAATCAGTGAGTAATGTCAATGTTGTCACCCTGCTAGCAGCCTACCAAGCTGAGCTCTTCCAAGACATGGGGCTCATGCTGGATAAGGGTACTCCTGACATCGCTATCTGGAAGGAGATGTGTGTCGTCACCGACCTCATCCTCCGTGCATCCAGGGGAGCGGTGCAGGGCTGCGGCCGTGTCATGGGCCTGGCGGTGGCAGGAGAGAGAGCCCTCTGGCTTAATCTCACTAGCCTGCCAGACATGGACAAACAGGCCATAATGAACTCACCCTACGACCCGACCAAGGCTAGGGGTTTGTTTGGCGAAGCTGTCACGGCGATGCAACAAACGAGTGACATGAGGAAGCAGCAGGGAGAGGCACTGAACCTGTGTCTCCCCCGCAAAGCAGTCCCCTTCCCGCGACCCCCTGCCTGCGAGGGATTTGCGGCAGTGGCCGAGAAGGGACGCGGCGGCTATCCAAAGGGACCTAAACCCCAGACGGCGAGCACCCCACAGCCTCAACAGCGTGGGGGCCAGCAAAAGATGTGGCCTAAGAAGTCCTTCGCTGCCGTGGCCGCTGCCACCAACAGCTCTGGTCCGAGCCGTCCTGCCCGTCCGCGGGACGTGAGCAAGAAGAGGCCGGCCTAACGGTGGTGGTGGAAGGGGAGGTAAATTCTCAGAGGTCAGCACTAGAGGAGTTACCTGCTCTGAGCCTCCCCGGGACAGACTGGTTTTCCCCGCCTTCCAAGAGGCGCAGAAGGGACGTTTCAAGCCTACAGTCGTCCCAAGGCGAACTGTTCGAGGGCCCGACGAGGTCAAGCTGCCGTTCCTGCAGTTACGCAAAAGCACATGTTCCCCCCGTGCTTCCCATTCAGTTGGGTACAGTGTCACAAAGCACTTTTTACAGTTTCACAGAAATAAAACTGAAACCACTGACGCATCCAGGCCCCCCAATAAGGCTGAGGGCGCAGTGGAACAAAAACTGTCAAAAAGAAAAAGTGGAGAGCGACCTGTGGCCGCCAGATGGCACAGTCGTTCCGTCTCTGGGCTTCAGCCCGCCAGGTCCTCTTGCTGTCATGGCAGAGGCGTGGCGCGCATGCGCGGTTCATCCCTGGGTTCTGACCACTGTCACAAACGGTTACAGGCTCCAGTTTGCGATGAAACCCCCCTCCTTCAATGGAGTGCAAGCCTCGGAGGTGACAGGGGAGGCGGCCCAGGCTCTAGAGGACGAAATCTCGTCTCTCCTAGACAAGGGCGCAGTGTGAATTGTACCGGAGGGGGAGAGAAATACAGGGTTATTATTATTTTCTCATCCCAAAGAAAGGAGGCTTGCTACGTCCTATCCTGGATTTGCGTATCCTCAACTTGCACCTCCGAAAGTACAAGTTCAGGATGCTCACGCACAACGTGCTGTTCCGCTCGATTCAACGGGGCGACTGGTTCACGTCAGTCGATTTGCAGGACGCTTATTTCCACATAAGCATCTGCCCGGGTCACAGGAAATTTCTGAGGTTCGCCTTCAGAGGCATAGCCTACGAATTTCAGACTCTACCGTTTGGGCTATCACTAGCTCCCAGAGTGTTCAGCAAATGTGTGGAGGCAGCCTTGAACCCGATGCGAGCCAAGGGCATCAGGGTGCTGGCCTATCTAGACGATTTCCTGCTATGTGCACCAAGCAAAGAGGAATCGGAGAGAGACACTCAGACACTTATGAACAGGCTAAACAGCTTGGGGTTCAGTGTCAATCACGCAAAGAGCGTGTTGTCTCCCACTCAAAATATTGTGTATTTAGGACTCGAGCTAAACACTGTTTTGTTTCGAGCTTTCCTGTCACAAGCACGAGTGGAAACTTTTCGCCAGCACCTGGCTCTGTTTCACCGGAGGAGCCCAGTTTCATTACGGGTCTGCCTCCGCATGACGGGGCTCATGGCATCAGTCATTTCAGTAGTGCCTCAGGGTTTACTGAAAATGAGAGCTCTCCAGAGGTGGGTGTCCTCACTACGCCTAAACGTGCATCGTCACCTGAGGCGACTAGTGGAGGTTTCCCCGGAGTGCCTCACGGCCCTTCGTCCATGGCAGGACCCGGAGGTGTTTACCACCGGTGTCCCCATGGGGACGATTGTGTTGAGAAAGACTGTGACGACAGACGCCTCACTCACAGGGTGGGGGGGAGTGTTCGAGGGCAGGGCCGTCAATGGGACATGGCCCCCCGAACTCCGTCTAGCTCACATAAATTTCTTGGAACTGTCAGCGGTCTTCCTGGCCCTGAAACGGTTCCTCCCCTTCTTGGGGAAGTGTCATGTGTTAGTCAGGTCAGACAACACGACAATGGTGGCATACATAAACAGGCAAGGGGGCACTCGCTCCCTGAAGTTGCACACGCTGGCCCAGAGCCTGATCATGTGGAGCAGCGAGCACCTGTTATCACTGCGAGCGATTCACCTCCCGGGTGTCCAGAACAGCGGGGCGGATCTGCTCTCCAGGGGAAATCTCCTCTACGGAGAGTGGAGACTCAACCCCCAGGTATGCCACCAGGTATGGGAGAGATTCGGTCAGGCATCCGTAGATCTCTTCGCATCGAAAGAAAACGCACAATGTCCGCTGTTCTTTTCCATGAGAGGCGGGGGTGCGTCACTGGGGATAGACGCGCTAGCCCAGCAGTGGCCAGACGTGTTGCTGTATGCTTTTCCCCCGATCAGCCACATCTCCCCGGTGTTGCTCCGGGTGAGAGAGCAGCGGCTATCACTGATACTGATAGCCCCATATTGGCCGAGCAGACCCTGGATACCGGAGTTGATACGTCTCCTCCGAGGGCAGCCATGGCCTCTGCCGTTACGCAGGGACTTAGTGTCCCAAGCAGACGGGCAGGTGTTTCATCCCCACATCGAGCGGCTGGCTCTATGGGCTTGGCCCGTGAAAGGATGAATTTGGAACAGTTGGGTCTCCCTCAAGCGGTGATCGAAACTATCCAGAGCGCTAGAGCACCTTCTACGCGGTCCTTGTATGGCAACAAGTGGCGCGTATTTGAGAAATGGTGTGAGGACAAATCTGTTACTCCGTTCCAGTGTTCTGTCCGGGAGCTGCTGTGCTTCTTGCAGGACTTAAAGGATGGGGGCAGAGCTTTCTCCACCATAAAAGTCTATCTGGCCGCTATCTCTGCCTGTCACTTAGGCATAGGAGAAATGCCGATTGGACAGCATAAACTTGTCAAGAAGTTTATGAAGGGAGCACGCTACTTACAACCAGTTCGTAAGCGTTTGGTTCCTTCTTGGGATTTGCCTACCATATTGGAGGCACTCTCTAGCCGGCCCTTCGAACCTTTGGAGAGTGTGGGGTTAAGGCTCCTCTCTCTTAAGACTATCCTTCTGCTGGCGTTAACTTCAACGAAGCGGATAAGTGAGTTGCACGCGCTATCCGTGCATGAGTCTTGCTTACGCTTCACCCCGGACTGGGGGAAGGTAGTGCTGCGCCCTAACCCGGCCTTCGTGCCTAAAGTTAGAGACTCGGCGTATAGCTGTGCCTCGCTGGAGCTTCAGGCTTTCCATCCTCCACCTTTCACAGGGGAGGAGGAGGCTCGGCTTAACCTGCTTTGTCCAGTCAGAGCATTGCGCTTCTATGTGGACAGGTCTAGGGAATACAGGAAAAGCAATCAGCTTTTCGTGTCCTGGGGGCCCCCACGTAAGGGGGGGCCCCTGACGTGCCAGCGTCTATCACACTGGGTGGTGGAGGCCATCGTCCTGGCTTACGAGAGCCGTGGACTGAGACCTCCTGAGGGCCTGCGGGCCCATTCCACCAGAGGCATGGCCACCTCATGGGCCCTTTTTCAAGGTGTCGCTGTGAGGGACATATGTGCTGCCGCCAGCTGGGCATCCCCACATACTTTCATGCGGTTCTACCGCCTGGACGTCACTGAGCCTTCGGTGGCTCATTCAGTCCTGAGTGTGGGGTCTGGCTAATTGTGTGCTGAAGTCCACAGGTTGGGATCGGGGATTCAACCTGTCACAGGTTATGGTCAGGTGGACTTCGGAGCATGCAATCCGGGAGTGGGGCATATCTCCCATAGGTGAGACACCGAACGAGAGATGAAATAGAACGTAAGGTTACTTGACGTAACCCCGGTTCTATGAATCTCGAGTGAGGTCTCTCACAAATCTGCCCTTCTTGCGAAAGTTGTGGTACGTGGAAGAGAGCCTTATGGAATGAAGTTCCGGGCGACTTCCGCGGCCTAATATAGAGGGCCGGCCCGTCCCGTATCACCTGTAAGGTGATTCGTCTGCCGGTTGGCAGACGTGGTGCAATTGGAGCTTCCATAAGTCGGTCACGCGAGGGCGTTCCCATAGGTGAGACACCTCACTCGAGATTCATAGAACCGGGGTTACGTCAAGTAACCTTACGTTTTTATGTAGTCATTTCCTAAAAGCTAAATAGTGAGACAGAAGTAGGCTAACTAGTAAGTAATATCCTGCAGTGATTTACATAGTCATAATAATCATACATCCCAAAACTCTACTCATTACTACTGAAATGTCTACATGAATCCCTACTACATTGCTATGTGTAGCAATGTAGCTCAATAGCAATCAAGTAGTGGAACCAGCAGTAGGTTTTGTATATTGTATGGTAGTGAATAGTGATGAGTAGTGATTCAATCGTTGTTTTTTTCATGAGGGTAAGTTGTACCCTAGCTGACAGTGCACAAACTCTTTCAACTCACTTTGGATTGTTTGGCACCTGCTGTTGAGGATTGGGATTGGGTGAATTTTTGGCCTTTTCTCTGGGTCGGATGGGAGTCGTGTGTCCAAACACACAGGACAGAATGATGAGTGAGACACTCATTCGAGGTCATTGATTAGTAATGAGGTATCCAGGTACATCAGGGTCAAATTAATGTAGGCGTCGCCCTGGGGGTTTGAGTCCCCTATAGCCCAATACAGAAGGCCTGTGTTGTTTGAAAGCACAGCCACAAGGACCAATTTGAATCTGGCAAGGTGGTCGATTTGAATGTTTTTCTGTTGATGTTTGCAATGTCTCCTCTTGCTATGTCAGCGTATTTCTTAAGCTTTAATATCCTTTGCTGGGTCCTCGCCTCGGGGCCCTCAGCTCGGAGTCAGGCCTCATAATGAGGTTGTTGTGCTGATAACATTTCCCTCAGAGAGGAACTCTCCAGTAACAGCGAGCAGCAATGGCCTTCTTCTCAACTCTGCCTCCCAACACAAGCCTCCATGTACAATCACAAACCTTGGTGTTAATCATGCAAAGTCCATGCCCACTGGGTGTTATGCACATGCCCCAAGAAACCATAATGCATGCAGAGTAGAATCACGCAAAAATGTCAAACGCCACTTTGTTTCAAACTGAGAGAACACAACACAAAGGAACACCAAGCACCACAACCGCTAATGAGCTTCATCAAAAACTATCTGAGCTAATGTGGTCTTTGCTCTCATTGTCCCCTCTGACTAATGGATCCAGAATGAACCCATAAGCTTCAGCGACACACCAAGCACCTGGTGGGTCCATCAAGTCCAGGCCACAGATGGTGGCCCTCATGTTAACAGTTCATTGCTATACCGCATGCGCACGCACGCACGCACGCACACACACACTCTCTCTCTCTCTCTTTTAGCAGTGTACAGTATAAACCTACTGGTGGCTAGATTGCATCGCAGTCCTGGAAAGGCAACAATTCCACGTCACTCGGGTCATCAGATGGCACCACAGTCCCAATGAGTTAATTCCCTGCCACTTCCCTGACCGCTTCCGTTGGCAAGAGGCTATGGCTAATTGTGTTAAATAGATGACCTGAGCTATAGACAGGGACAGGGATGTCGGGGGTTAAGCTGCCAGCTCCCTAGCCTATTGAACCTCAAGGTCCATTCATCATAACATGTCCCTATACTCTGAAGTAGAGATAACAGCAACAAATGTATGTTCAGGAAAAACATTGTAAAATACCTATAATAAGCTTTCATAATATGCTCACTTTAATATGTAAACTTTGACCCATATTTACACCTTAATTGCCTAAAAGAATACTGAATCTGCCTCACCATTATAAGATTAAACTAAAAGTAACATCTTGTGTGTTTCTCAATGAAACTGTGAGTTTGGAATGTTCAAATGGACAAATTCCATAGATAACATTGGCCTTGGTAAAATAATCTCCTTAAAGTGTGTTACTATAATTGATACGATAATATCATTGATTGTTCAGTCGTGTTCATATGACCTTATAACTTTTGACCAATAGCTTTATTATTCTATCTGTATTAACTCATTCACCGCCAAAGACGTCTTTGACGTCTTATCAGAAATAGCCATCCACGCCAAAGACGTGTTTGACGTGTTTTTGTTTTTATGAGTGCAGCGTGTAGTTGAAACACTTACCCAGCCTCTGACATGTCATCTGGTCCCTATCCTCAAAGGGTAGCCGACAGCACGTTATCAAACACATACCGCAGCTGTTGTTTGAAACGAGGAAGGAGGAAAAGAGGAAAAACAGAGAAACGCGCTTCCTTGTACAGAGGAAAAAAACGCCATCGAAACGCCTCTCGGCGCGCTGCACTGCTGCCTTGCTGCAGGGCGAACCTGGATTGCCTAGTCAAACCCGTGATGAACATGATCGATCCGGTTCCAGCAGCGCCTGGTCCCAAAGCCAAGCCGCGGACCCGTTCCTGTGTCGTGTGACTCGTGTCGCAGCATTCGTCCCACTCCCAGCCCGAACGAGAGGAGGAAAACGAGCAGCAGAGGAGGCAAAACGCTGATGGGGAAGGAGGGGGAAGGAGGTGCGATCTAGCTGCAGGCAGCTGTGGACAGAACTCTCTCTCTCTGTGTGTGTGTGTGTGTCTGTGTGTCTGTCTGTCTGTCTGTCTGTCTGTGTGTCTGTCTGTACACTCACTCACTGAGCAAACTGTATTGTTGAATGTAAAAAAAGCACTTCATATATATATATATATATATATATTTTTTTTTTTTTTGTCATTTGTGTCATAATGAATAATATTTACATGTCTGATGTCAATACAGTTCAAAATAAAAGAATTGAGAGCGAGTTCTGCATGATATTGTGTGCTGTACATAAATGCCATTTTCTGCTATTTCTTTTCTCAGAGAGACATTTTGGGTGAAAACAGGGTGTATATAAATGGCTATAAGTAGAGTACAGAACATGCTAAAAGCTCACTTTTTTTTCCTGGTGAACCCAGAGACGTACATCTTCATTTTGAGGTATTGCAAATCACTCTGGTGCTAATAGATAATTTACTGTGGGTCTTGAAAGATGACCAACAATTATGAAAATCTTTGGCCTGTGCTAAATATTGGCAGTCCTAAACTGGCGGTGAATGAGTTAACATAAACTTGGATATTCAACACTATAAAACTGTGTAATCATCCTGATTTTGAGTTCCTTGGCTCCCAACCTGCAGACTAAATCAAACTGTCTAACTGCCACTCTCTCGTCCTAACTTTCTTCCACTTGTATTGTATTGTAGTGTATGACATTAAGTTCCACTTGTATATAGTTGTACTGTATGTCAGAGTGCTGATCAGACTGTTGTAGTTAGTGTAGGAAGTTGTGTGCTAATGAATTGCCCTCTTTAGACAATGTGCTAATGTCAACTCATTGGCACTGTCTACATAAAAACTACAATTCAAACCAAGTATCCAGTGCAATTAGGTGAAATAGGAGAAATAGGAGCAGATTTAAAGAGGCACAGGGTATGTCAGCTTGGTCAAAAATCGATTTGAGTTTGGATAAGGAGCTATTGTGTTAGCCTGGTGGTTTTAAATGTCATGACATCTGCAAGCGAGATGGGAGCTCCAGCAGACCTGACATTTCTCTTTCTGCCAATTATGGGTTCAAGGAAGAGTGTGATTCTAATAACAAATTAGCCGTTTGCGCCATATGAACATGAAAAACAACTGTAGCAATGGGAGGCAAGCAGCAGCTCGGTCCATAACGACAACATCAAAGCTTACTCATGGTCGGAGCAATGATTTCACCAGCTCAAAAAATAAATAAAATTTCAAAATAAATCACCAGCAGAAGATGAACTGGCTTTGTTTCTACTTGTACAATTAAGCATGAAAATGTATTGGACAAAAGCACGGATCAAAAGTAAAATATATTTATTTATCAAAAAATGTGCTCAGCACATCAATTACTGCCTGGAGGTTATAAAATGTATGTGGAAATGTATAAGAATGCATAAGTCAATGTTCTTGTCTGAAGTGATGATGTGAGGTTGATAAAATCCTTCAGAAGCAGTGCTGCTTCAGTCTGATTGACAGTTCTGCGGCTGTGTTGTGGATGGCCCTGTCGCTGCGTCTCCCTGCATGGGGAGAATATCTGTGATCCAGTATTGGAACAGTGAAGTGACTGCAGCGGTCTCCTCTGGAAAAACAAAGAGACAGAGAGCTAGGTTTCAGTTTCACACTTGAGGATGCTGACAGCACAATACCTGAAGAACAGTGAGTGTTTTGCCAATGAGACAAACCAATTTGCTGCTAAAATTCTGAGCATAATAAATCAAAATCTCCTGCCAATATTGATATCTGCTTCCTACCTCTATGCATGTAGACAGCCATCCTAACACATCTGTCTCTTCCACAGGCAGATTGTTCTCTTTCACCGATTATGAATGACAAGCAGCTCCCTGTTCACCAGATCTATACGCAAAATCAAACGGAGCACAAAAGCGGGGCAGGCAAGCCAGCATCCTTCATGCTCACGGGTTTCATGCTCACGGGCTGCTCACAGCAGCAAAATCAGTTAGAAGGCAATCTTTAGACCTGCACCCGTGGTCAATTGATTCCTACTGTGAGGATCGACAAGAGTTGAGGCAAGCTTCAGTGAACTGTGAAAAAGACGCGAAGGACCTTGAAAACAGGCTCGGCCAGAAATACATGGACTTATGTGCCTCAGTGGCAGCAGTGGGTGTTCACAGGGAAACGGCTGGATCCAATACAAACAGCAGAATGCCGCTTTAACAAGACTGATGTTGAACAAAAATTTGCATTGCAGCAATTCATAACTAAGTGAGAGGACGTATGACAAATATCACGGCTCCCCGCGAATATGTCAACATAGCAAAGAGGGGATGACTGAAATAAATCTTCCTTTCTTTAAACACTGCACAGATTGATTCCCAGGGAGTTTTGCTTTTGCATAAATATTTTGCTTCTGCGATATGATCTGCTGGCGGAGTTGCGATGCATTTATAAACAGTGAATGAATGCATGACTCATACAACAGGGTGGGCGGTGGAAAAGCTTTCAAGCAGCTGTGGAGCAGGTGGATGGAGGGGGACAGGGAGCATACTGGTCTTTACGCGGTGTCGTCTTGGCGACGGGGACAGAGGGAGACGAGGATCACTTTGTGGACACCTACTTGGCTGCTCTGTCTCTCTTTCACTCTCTCTCTGACCCACACACACACATACCTACTAAACACAAAGCAAAGTCCCAGCTGATCCTATTATGGAGCCAGCCAGCCAACCATGCAAATGTACGTACACACACACACACACACACACACACACACACACACACACACACAATGTAAAGATAACCGGTTTTAATGATAACCGCAATAAAATTCCTTACGATAACCGTACCGTTTCAAATTTTCATTATCATTAAAACCGTGGTACCGTGATTACAGTGCTTTGAAAAACATGGTAAATACTGTTTTTGCTAACATTTTACTTATTTTGTTTGTTTTAATCTCTACTGTGATGTCCTTATATGTGTGTGTGTGTGTGTGTGTGTGTGTGGGTGTGTGTGTGTGTGTGTGTGTGTGTGTGTGTGTGTGTGTGTGTGTGTGTGTGTGTGTGTGTGTGTGTGTGTGCGTGTGTGCGTGTGTGTGCGTGCATGTGTGTCTGTGTGCGTGTTCTCATTTATGTTTTTAAGCTATGCTTTTTTTTGCCTCTAAAATATTTTGGGGGATGCCTCTTGTCAAGACACTTGAGGGCTTTTTGGAATCTCCTTGCATGTTTTCTTTTATTTAAATTGCATTTGATGGTGTCTTTGTATACCGATTATTTTTTATATGTGCTAAATAAATACAAATACAAATACAAATACTGTCCATCATCAACCAAAGTTGGCAACAGTCTCCCAGATGCAAACGTGCAGCCTTGGAGAAATGATTTCAGTGAGTGTATCAATCCTTTTTGGGTCTGAGTTTTCAATATAAAATGTAAAATGATTTCAGGGAGTCTCAGTACTTTTTGAAAAATTTCAGCAATTTTTTACGAATACCGTGATAATACGATAACCGTGATAATTTTGGTCACGATAATCGCGATGTTACATTTTCATACCTTTACATCTCTAACACACACACACACACACACACACACACACACACACACACACACACACACACACACACACACAAACAAAGGCCTCCTCCTTCACTGATTCCACAGTGTGCTACTAGACGGCAGCTCTTCCGTGTGCCCCTAGGTGAATGAGCGTCTCTGGGGACTCTTGAGATTGTTAGGCTGTGGATGGGGTGAAGGCAAGATGGACAAGTTGAGGCATGTTGGGTACCTCATGATGGAGGTCAGCTGTGCGTGAGAGAGCTAATATGGACCAGAGTGGCTCTAGCATTGGCAATTATGGGCAGGTATGTACAAGTGAAGGCTGAAGAAGGCAGGTACGAGCAGGTACGAGCAGGTGTACTCAACTGAATGACAATGATGGTGTAAGAAAGTATAGAATGGTTGGCAAGTATGGACAGACACAGGCAAGTGTTGACACGCCAGGTGTGATGCCTTGGGCAGATCCCAGCAAGAAGAGGCTAGTATGGACAGGGATGGGCACATATGTGTATACTGTACACCATCTAATACAGTGTGAAACAATATTCCCTGATTTGCCCAGAGATTTTGTCAAATTCCCGTCATTTTCAATGGAAATATTCGCACATCCAATTCTTTCTGGTGCAGGTGCGTTGGAAAGTATCACTTGAGTCTTGAAGAAGGAAGATCCCGCACACTGCTCTTGCTCAGCATCACCATTTATTGATAATCACGTTTCGGTCCCACTGGATCTCCGTCAAGTGTTTTACAGCATTTCTGCTACAGTGATCTGAAATAGACAATGCTCCACCCTTTCCACCCCCTCTATCCCTGTGTTCACAGGTGTAGGACAATCAGTCTCTTGTGGGAGCATCTCTCAATAATAGACAGTACTAAGCATTTATCACCTTAAAGAACTCAAGTCAGGAATACACCTCTTTAAATCCCATGATATTCCAGAGATTCCATGACCTGTGGGACGCCTAACCCTTGACAAGGGAGAGGACCACGCACTGTTTTCTACTGGGAAGCACAACGGTTTGATGGTGGATTGGCTGATGCATGACTGACCTGGAGACATGGAGGTGGTGTGGGGGAGCTCTTGCAGAGCCTTGGCCAGTCTGTCCGTCTGTTTTTGTTGCACGAAGGCCTTGAGACTATGGAGCTGCCTCAGGACAGAGGTGGGCACACCGCCACTGGCCATGCTGCTCAGCAGGTCATCCACTGCCACAGACAGGAGAGCAAGCCTGTCTACATGCGACCTGGAGCCTGAAGGACACACACAAAGGCATCAACGTCACATCTCACGATTGTATCTGTGAGGAATGTATTGTACCGGTATCTGCAGTTGATAAAACATCCAAGTTACTATTACGATTAGAATTGCACCCAACATAATAATTGTAACACTCATAAAACCTCATCACCTTACAGTATGCTTTACCTAAGCGCACACAACAGCTGTTGCCAATGGCTACTGAGTATCAAGGCTCTCCATTCAGTTTGTGTGGGCACAAACACAGACGCACCACAATTCAAAGGAGCACAGCAGTGGGTTGCACCAGCTGTGCCTAAGTTGAAACGTAAGCTAGTTTGAGCGTAAAGTCTCACTAAGTCCGAGTTTACGCACTACTAAAAATATTTGGGTTGCACCAAGTGAAATAGTTACAACGTAGGCATAAGTTAGAACTTAAATTTTACACCTACGTCTTACTAGGTGTAAAGTCCTCCGTAAAGTAGGTAATTGGCGCAGCGTTGTTTTGCATGTTTTACGTGTTCTCCGTGATAAATTACACCTTTTGATATTTATGACTCACGCTTTTGTTTTCCCACAAGCTGCGTCACTGCATACAAATTAAAATAACAGCAACAATTTAGCGAGGCAGGATGGTCGTAAATTAGCCTACAATGCTGATGAAGAGCTCACAGATAAACGTTAACAGTAGCCTATTATGAACCTAAACGTGTCGCTTTGGATAAAAGCGTCTGAATTATGGTCATTGTAGTTCACGAAACTCGCTTTTAGCACTTGTCAGCAGAGCAAACAATCTTGATTGTTGACAGTGACGAGAACCGCCAGCTTCATGCATCATGGCATGAACCTAAAACAAAGATTTACAGGTTAATTTACCTAGTGGGTAGACCACCCAAATATTGACACTGTATGGAAAACAGTGGTATTTATGAACAGTCCTGTGTGTAGAGGAGGAACCAGAAAGAGGTATTTTGTGCTCCCATAACACACCGTTGCTAGAAAGGAGAATTAATCCCTGAAACCAATAAACTGGAGGAAGCAGCCAGGTGGACAATTAGTCAGCCAGTCAATCAGAATGAGGATTATTCATGACATACCAGATGACTTGACTCAAGCTGGAAACTAGCTACGTCAGCCGCAACTTGGGGCCTTGCCGACGGCAGCTAGACCTATGTACTGTATATACTCGAACGTCAGCTTGACAAGGGTGTCACAGGGGAGTCCCCAGCAAAATTACTAAATTATGGGATTTCACTAGGATTTCAATGACTAGAAGTTAGCCCAAGTAGAGAATGTAGTACATAGTTGGTAATACTGTAGCTTTCATTGTCTCCTGTTATCTCTCGATCTACATTTTATAGTATATACTTGCTCTGTTCATGTCAGCTGCGTCACATTTACGGGGAGCTGCACGCCGGACCATCAAGCTTGAGAATAATGAAGCAGTCCAAAGGCCTTGGCGAACATTGCTGACGCTGAATTTCAATATCGGTTGCTCTTTCAATATATCAATGTCAACCTAGTCACCCTGACAGACGAGGTGTCACCCTGACAGACGAGGTGTCACCCTAGTCACCCTTACAGACGAGGTGTCACCCTAGTCACCCTGACAGATGAGGTGTCACCCTAGTCACCCTGACAGACGAGGTGTGACCCTAGTCGCCCTGACAAATAAGGTGTCGCCCTGACAGACAAGGTGTCACCCTAGTCGCCCTGACAGATGAGGTGTCACCCTAGTCGCCCTGACAGATGAGGTGTCACCCTTTTCACCCTGACAGATGAGGTGTTGCCCTGACAGATGAGGTGTCACCCTAGTCACCCTTACAGACGAGGTGTCACCCTAGTCACCCTGACAGATGAGGTGTCACCCTAGTCACCCTGACAGACGAGGTGTGACCCTAGTCGCCCTGACAAATAAGGTGTCGCCCTGACAGACAAGGTGTCACCCTAGTCGCCCTGACAGATGAGGTGTCACCCTAGTCGCCCTGACAGATGAGGTGTTGCCCTGACAGATGAGGTGTCACCCTTTTCGCCCTGACAGATGAGGTGTTGCCCTGACAGATGAGGTGTCACCCTGACAGACGAGGTGTCACCCTAGTCGCCCTGACAGACGAGGTGTCACCCTAGTCGCCCTGACAGATGAGGTGTCACCCTAGTCACCCTGACAGACGAGGTTCCACAATCATCATGCAGCAGCCAATGTGAAACTCCTTTAGAAAAAGCCAATATTATTAGTTACAAGCTTTAGCGCAGAGCGCACGCCCACTGCTGGTCATAAAAGGCAAGCACCCTATTCTCAACACTCACGATCTGACATGTAGATTTCCATGGTGGTCCTGAGAAAGTCCGACACCTCAGCAGCTCGGCTCTCGTCGTCGTCCTCCTGCTCAGCCCCCTCTCTGTGGTAGGTGAAGTCCAGGGCAGTGGCCCGGGGCACCAGACCCATGGAGAGCAGCTTCTCTTTGTGGCGTTTCTTCTTCAGCTTCCTCCTCTTGTTCCTGCTGAGGTGCTCTCCTCCCTCACCCGCCTGGGCCTGACTCTGACCCGCACCGGCCTCGCTCGCTGGAGCTTCTCCCTCTTTCACTGGATGTTCATGAAGGGCTACTTTCCTCTTCCGTCTTCGTCTTCTTCTTTTCTGTTCTTCTGCCTCTGTCTCTCCGTCGACTTCCTCGCTGCTCTCGGGGGTGCTCTCTTCTGTGGGGCAATGAGAAAGTAAGCTCTTGATCACCTTATTATGTTTTTCTGATTTCCCCCCATTTTCTCCCCAATTGTACTTGGTCAATTCCCTCTGCTGCCCCACCCACTATGCCGATCTGGGGAGAGCTGTAGACACACACATGCTTCCTCCTCCTACATGTGCAGTTGCCAGCCGCTTCTTTTCACCTGACAGCGGGGAGCTTCACCGGCAGGACGTAGCATGTGGGAGAATGACGCTATTCCCACCAGTTCCCTTCTGCCCCGAACAGCCTATCATTGGAGCGACACATTTCTGTGATGTAGCATATGAGTAATTTGACAGAGACTCACATCAGATCCAACAATACACACACAGTGAGATCAATAAATAAAGGCATATGCAGGAGCACGCACACACACACACACACACACACACACACACACACACACACACACACACAATAGGGCTGCACAATTAATCAAATCGAAATATGGCCAAGTGCAATATCCAAATGGCAGGAGCCTGCAATGATTTGATCAAGGTAAAATGTGTCACAACATAACATTAAATGAAGCATTGTGGTGCTATTCACGAGTTTCTTGGGGAGACAGTGGGTGCTTCCATGACACCCTCCCTCCCTGTTTCCAGCTGCCGGTTGCCTGTTTCCGCCCAGGGCTGTTCATAGCGAAAGAGACTGAAAATAATGATAATAATTGTTGTGACTTTGTACCTACCTATGTCTTGTAATGGAGCCCCCCAGCACAATAGTTTCACACGTGCATAATTGTACAATGGAGTGACCAATATCTTGAATCTTGAAAGAGAGAGATCGCTAAAGCTCCGTTCAATGACCAAATATAAGAGTTCCGGTTTGGACGTTTAGCCTTCAAAATAAAAGTGGCCACTATGCAACCACATACTATTTTTAGCAATTTCGGCTCAAATAAGCCTATAGAGTACCAGTGAATTGTCATTCACCTCGTTTTTGTAAAATATGGCTGCTATGCAACCACACAACGCTACTATTTTTAGCCATTTCTGATAAAATAAGCCATACGTTCCCACTCTTTGACAGCGGCGCGCACCTCCTTGCCAGTCAAAAAAATTCAAATTAAATTAAAAAGTAAATTAAATTAAATTAAATACAAAAATTACCATTCCAACTAAAATCATATATCACATATCGCAATATCTGTCCGTATAATGCAGCATTGTGGTGCTACAGAGATGCCCCGGCATATCGTGCACCCCCCTCGTGCACTTACTGAGCTGCTCCCTCCCTCCACCTCCCCTCTCTCGAAGAACTCTGAGGCCTTACTGAGCTGCTCCCTCGCTCCACCTCCCCTCTCTATAAGAACTCTGAGGCCTTACTGAGCTGCTCCCTCCCTCCACCTCCCCTCTCTCTAAGAACTCTGAGGCCTTACTGAACTGTTCCCTCCCTCCCCCTCCTCTCTCTCTAAGAACTCCAGGGCCTTACTGAGCTGCTCCCTCCCTCCACCTCCCCCCTCTCTAAGAACTCCAGGGCCTTACTGAGCTGCTCACTCCCACATCCCCTCTCTCTAAGAACTCTGAGGCCTTACTGAGCTGCTCACTCCCACATCCCCTCTCTCTAAGAACTCTGAGGCCTTACTGAGCTGCTCACTCCCTCCACCTCCCCTCTCTCTAAGAACTCCCAGGCCTTACTGAGCTGCTCCCTCCCTCCACCTCCCCTCTCTCTAAGAACTCCCATGCCTTACTGAGCTGCTCCCTCCCTCCACCTCCCCTCTCTCTAAGAACTCCAGGGCCTAAAGCTTCTGGCATACTCTTCGCGCACGCGCTGGAGGCGGGGCTCCACGGAGGGCGCGCGCACTCTGCGCGGCCCAAAACAGAACATAGTGAGTGCTCCAGAAATGGCGGCGATCAGTACCAGGCAGTCTGAATGAAATTGAATCTAACGTTCCCAATTCTATATATTACATTCTAAAAAACGACCCTCAACATTTGGGAAGGCTAAGCCACACAACTAGTTCGTTATAATCGAACATCATGCTTTGAAGGCGACTTTACAACGGTGAGGACTCAATCACAGCAGATATCCGCTGATAGCCTACCACGGAGATCTCACAGGCACAGGCAGCAAAACCCGACGCGCTGATAGAAAAATCTCCATGGACGCGCCGCGCTGCGCTCAGGCCTCGCCCCCCGACACGCCCCGTGCGATGACGTCATAATCGCCGTGCGCCCTATGCGCTTGGCTGGGCGCAAAGAGTATGCCAGAAGCTTTACTGAGCTGCTCCCTCCCTCCACCTCCCCTCTCTCTAAGAACTCCAGGGCCTTACTGAGCTGCTCCCTCCCTCCACCTCCCTCTAATGCCAGGATCAGACTACACGATATTTTTTGTCGTTCACGATGTCACCATGTCAGACGAGGCCATCATACTGCCATAAATTCGTGACATGTCTTGGTCGGGAGACTGGCCACACTACAAGTGTATTCTCGCTTAACACCGACAGAGCATCGTATGCCACCGTCATCACGTCGTCTGCTGTCGTCAGCGAGTTCACAGGTCGTCGGGGAGGCGGACCTGTGAACGAAATCTCCCAGCATGCATTGAGGCCACTACATAGACAAGAAATAGCAACCAAATCAGCCTAAATAGGCTAAAGTGGTAGATAGAAATAATGTTTATGTTAGCACAACATGCAATTGTAAAACATTTCAATATTGGGCAAAATAAAACATTGAAATCCAAACACAACCCTATGTGAAACATGTATGTAATCCAGGTGCTATATATATCCCTTGCAGAATTAACGTTATTTGGATGAGTGACAGGCTCTACTGTGATGCACTGTGATGTCCGCTCCAGCCTCCAACCTACTTCATGTGCACGCCCACCATTTTCTTGCCAGCTGCTGTGAGACGAGAAGGAAGAGAAACGAAAATGCAGCCGACTCTGCTGAGCTCATGTTATTTGTAGTGAGCAATGCCCATTGCCCAGGCGTTTAAACGCAAATTAAAACACCCTGGCCTTTTTATCTCTTTTATTCTTTTGAGCGGAGCGGAGCGGTGAGTGCGAGCGGGTGAAATCTGTATCGAGCGGGGAGCGGTCTCCCCAGGACCTGATACCTGTCTTCCGGGGTGTCACACTAGGCGAAACCATGTCCAAAAGACTGACATGCCAGTCTTTTCGTCGGGGCGTCGTGAGGCGTCCTAGACGTCCCGACTGGTCCCGACGCTGGTCTTTGATTATGTCACACTACAAGAGGTGAAGACGGCCGATCGTCGTCCCCGACGGTCATATTCGGGCCCGACGCTGAAAATCTGTCGCGCACGACCAAATCGGTCTAATATCGGGCTGAATTCATGTAGTCTGAACCAGGCATAAGAACTCTGAGGCCTTACTGAGTTGCTCCCTCCCTCCACCTCCCCTCTCTCTAAGAACTCCCATGCCTTACTGAGCTGCTCCCTCCCTCCACCTCCGCTCTCTCTAAGAACTCAGAGGCCTTACTGAGCTGCTCCCTCCCTCCACCTCCCCTCTCTCTAAGAACTCAGAGGCCTTACTGAGCTGCTCCCTCCCCCCACCTCCCCTCTCTCTAAGAACTCTGAGGCCTTACTGAGCTGCTCCCTCCCTCCACCTCCCCTCTCTCTAAGAACTCCCAGGCCTTACTTTGCTGCTCCCTCCCTCCACCTCCCCTCTCTCAAAGAACTCCGAGGCCTTACTGAGCAGTCAAAGGCAGTGGTTCTCAAATGGGGGTCCGCGGCACTTTGCCAGGGGGTCCACGAAAAGTTTTCAGGTAATTTTTTTTCTTTTTTTTAATTAAAAAATAAAATGCTACATGTTACTTATTCCTTCTCAAACTACTTCCTACATGGTGCTAGTCTATCAAAATATCCTAGCTGTCATTGATTGTGTTGCATAGTGGTTTTCTGTACTGTTGACAAATTGTGATATCGCTTTGGACAAAACAAAAGCGTCTGCTAAATGACGTAATGTAAATGTAATATAATAAAAAAAAATAATAATAATAAAATTGCAAAATCTTCATAGTTCAACGAAAATAGTTTATGCTTTAAATCTAAAATGGTTCATGGATTACATTCTAATAACAAACCGATCAAATTAAAAGTCAAGCACGTTACCGTGGAAACAATTAAGCTTAGCCCAAAATCAGAATGAGGGGGTCCCCGGTATATTTTCTATCTTGTAAGGGGTCCTTGGCTGAAAAACATTTGAGAACCTCTGGTCAAAGGAACTAACTCCCCATCTAATTCTTCATGACACGCTCACACTAGCAAGCGATGGGCTGGCCAGCAGCCAGAACATAATGTAGCTGAGGAAGTCGCAGTGCAACAACAACCACAACACTGAATAGCAATTTTAGAGGAATGACAGCTAATTTGAGCCTAAGCTGGTTTATAATGATAACAAAATCACTTAGTGGACCATACGAGCAACAATTGAGCAAAAGTGTTATTTGAACGTTTTATTTATATGGTAAAATACTGTAGCCTTGCAAGCAGATGCTCTGTCCTTTCTCCTGTCATGCGAGTGTGCCGAGCCATATTTTTTCCCAGAGCATTTCCAAAGATGTAATATTTATAGTGATTTGTATTCCTTCCTTCCTGTGATGGTTAATTAAAAATAGAGCAGAGTTGCAAGTCTATGTGTCACTCTGTGTGCAATAGGAGAGAAATCCTCTAAGCTCCTGAGCATACTACTTCTTCAATAGCCACATCTGTCACACAGCAGATATCAAGGGATTTAGAGGCAACTAAAATAAATGGAGAGTATAAAGAGAAAACATCGCATGGATGCAACTGGGACGTATCCTCAGTGATGTACCCTGGGGTCATAGGATGTTTCGGGTCTCGCAACATCATACACCCTCGCCCAGGTGACCCAGCCGGGGCTGGCCAAGCCCCAACTTACGTCCCAGTAGCTACCCACGGTCAGCCCTCTAGGAAGGGTCGAAGGTGGTCACGTGGTCAGGGCCACTCAATCCGCTGCTCCGGAACTACTCTGCCGGGACCGGGGGGGGGGGCTCTGGTACGTAGAGGGGCCGGGCTCTGTGGGTTGCCACCCGGCCGGGCTCCTCCCTCGTCTCACCAGGTCTAGGACCTGTGCGCTGCACCAGACTCCCCCGCTCCAAACATCTCATTCCGATGTGATGGTATCTTGGTGGATACCATGCAGTACCAGTAATTGGTGGAACTGCAGACTCCACTTGCGGCTTGAATGGCCCTCCTAGAAGGCCTCTCGTGAATTGTTGGGCTTCTTCCTCACGGAAGACGCAGGCTGGGGAGCTAACCCATACTGCTCCCGGGTGCCGTACCTGTTCCGGCTGTCAACTGTCTCTCCAGTGGTCACTAGTCTATTCCTGGTTGTCACGTAGTCTATTCCTATGAGTCAGTAAATATATCATGTCTTTGCATGACAATTTAAAGAACCTGAGCAACAGCCCCCCCCCCCCCCCGCAAAAAAATAAAAAATAAAATAAAAAAGGTGGCACACACAGTTGGTCCGGAAACGCAGAATCAGCCCACAAATCATGGGCCAGGACCTACCAAAACCTTCAAGAACTCACTAAAGCCTCCAACCAAAGCAACATGTCGGTGTGGAAGAGGTTTTAATATTTCACTATCCAAAGACTGTGTTCAGGCCATGGAGGTTGTGCAGTTTAAGTGCTATAAAATACTCACTCAGAAAATTTGAATCGTTTGACTATACCGCCGCAAATTCAGACGTTATTTTTTATAAAGTTATGTTTTATTGATGGTTTCATTACCAAGCTTTTAGGAAGCCCAGCCTGAGTTGACCTCAAACAGCACTTTGTACTGCAATTTGCAGACAATCATTCAAAACTATGTTCAAATAAAGGTGTGGTTAGAGCGAGTGGACTTGATTAAACTTAACCATGTCCTGCATCCTACCAAGTGCTGCAGGTCCTGATGGAGCCAGCATTTTCCTCCCATTTCACTGAGGTAAAGCAGATATGGTCGGGGGGCAGCATGGATGAAGAGAGAGATGTACAATGTGTCAGGAGCCAGGACAGGTCATCACAGTCTGACCACTGAGTTTGAGCGGGAATGCTAAGTTTTGCATTTCATTTTCACTTGGGAGAAGGGGGGGCATTTGGATATTGCACATGGCCATATTGCGATTTCAATTCAATTAATTGTGCAGCCCTAATCTGTGCTGCAGTCAGTTTCTCTTCTCGGGTCAGGAGCACAAATAATTGTCATTGTCCGTTTCCCTTAACTAGAGTGGCAAAGACAATCTAGTTCCAGTCAACCTGGAGAAAGCCCACGCAGTAAATCTCTCCTAGCTTTACGGCGCACACAGACAAAGTCCATAAATGTCAGATTATGGCCCTCTTACCAGCTGGGTCCTCAGCACTATTTATGCTTGCTGGCTGGGAGAGTGTGACGGATCCCTCCGCACCTGTCTCGTAGCCTGCGGGGGGAGGCGGGGCCGTGTACACCCGCCTGCCCAGATGGGCTGCGCTCTGTGCCGCCCCTTCATCACCTGAGACAGAGGGAGCAAATAAAGGAGGGTTATGAACCACATCCTGAAGTGGGGGGGGGGGCTCATTTTGGAGCATGTGTACGACGGTGTGTTGGTATGAGAGTGTGTTTTGAGGGAATAATCAAAACCCCAAATTTGTTTCATTTTACACCAAAAAGTAATGTTTATCAGTGTGAGGATGGAGGAGGGACAGTGTGTTCCATAGTACAATAGATAATTGATCTGTCAATGCAAGTAGCAGGCACTGGAAAGTTGAAGCTTAATTTATACTTAGATGTGAAAGCCCTCACCGTGGGTAGCGCGTAGGCCAGTGTAACCTGCGTTGTGTTGACAGCACTGGCAGCAACCCATGTTGAGGGCTTGCCCAGGGGTGGAGTGGGATTCGATCCACCGACCTCCCGCTTCCACATTACATGTACCTGTATGCTAACCAGTGTTTCCCCTAGAAGTTTTTTCAGGCCTGGAGGGATTTCGAAATGTACCTCGACCACAATGGTGGGGGCCCTCGCTGGCGACGCCACACTTTTAGCTAAGCTGTTCGCATCTATGTTCGCAATGGCATCCCAAGTATCATCATACTATTATGGGATGCGATGCGAACAGTTGTATTATGGGATGTGCGTTTCACAGGCAACGACACGTTGACATGTTTTGGAACAGCGCTGCACGCTGGCACAATGCTCCTAAAGCAAAACGCTTATTGTTTTGAATGATTTGGCATCTTATATTACTGTCAACACTGTCAACACCTGTATTGCTGTATTGTAATAATATGCCATAAAGGTTTATTGAAATTTTGGGGAGAGCATTTTTTTTTTTTTTTTTTCAATTCTTTTTCTGGCCTGGCGGGCCCGCCACGCCTGTAGTATGGTAGGGGAAACACTGCTAACCACTATGTCAAGAGAGCTTAGTTCTGCTCTCTTGGCAAAGCTTTCTTTCATAGTGGTTAGTGCATGCGCTTTGGAAGCGGGAGGTCGGTGGATTGAATCCCGCTCCACCCTGCCCTGGGCAAGCCCTTGGGCTGCTGCCAGTACTGTCAACACAATGCAGCCCCTACCGGCGAGCCTGCCGCGAGGCTTTCATGCAGCACCCCAAAAATATGACGGAGCGTTGGGTCGTCGCGGCTGGTGTACTGACTGTCTAGCTGCCACGGACAACGTATGAGTATGAACTTACCAATGGCAGCATCTTGGGACACTTTCCTTTTCACAGATGTTTTTTTGGCCAGGGTCTCAACAATGCACAGTGGGCTGGGTTCCTTGTCCTGTTTGGGATCTGTAGGGTAAAGCTTCTGGAGCACCTTGGATTGAAACACTAAATGAAACAAATATTAGTTAGTACCTTTCTGTAGTGACCTTTCTGTAGCCGGCAAACACTTACTCCTTACTCCTAAATTACATACTGTACATGCGGTTTTCAGATATGTGACTTTCTCTGTATGGGTGAAAACTTTAATCTGAATCTTAATACTGAAATCTGGCAGTTTAAGGGCTAATTTCCACCAGCTCCGGAACAGATGTGGTACGGCTCCGGTACGGCTGCGAACAGACCCACACTCATATAATCCGTCAGACGCATGCAGGATCCGACAAAGATAGAACAGGTGCATATTTTTCCCGTACGGCATGTATTGCCTATCTATTAGTCTCGCTGGCCAGCCTCCCCTCCCTACCGTGAGATGAGTCTGGTGGGGCAGGTCTCCATTGTGGAATTGCGATGGGCGACGCTTAGAGGCAGTGCCCTTGGAACATAGTTTCCAACAATCCAACTTGCCATTTTCACATTGTAGCAATGAGCTAGCATGTAGGTTTCTGCCGTTAGCTTGCTAGCTAGTTAGCGTTGTTGTTTTCACTGAGGCGGCAGGGCACTATTTATTTACAGTGACACACAGGGAGGAGGGAGCGGACGCCACTCTGATTGACATGGTCGGAGCCAATGACAGAGCTTGTAATAAGCCGGGAGTGGACATCTGGCAGCGACTGCAACAGTCGCTCCAATGGGGAGCAGCTGTAGAGCAGGGGAGGGCTTATCCCAGTTGCCTGTTTCCGTGTAGCCAGACGACTCTCACGGTAGGGAGGGGAGGCTGGCCAGCGAGACTACCTATCTATTAACATGGGCAAGAGTCTGTTCTGGCAGTTTTACCAGATCCGCATGGAGCCGTAATGCATCTGGTGTACATTGGGTGTAACACTGTGACTCAATGAAGTGTGAACTTTTTAAATTAATTTGCACAGCTATTAGTCAGTGCCTATGGTGTATTTTGATGTACAGTAAGAAGACAAATGAATAACATGCAAACCAGTTACAGTATAAAAGTTTAAACAGATGCTGCATGAGTGGGTCATGTCATATGTACACACATTGTCTTCATAATACTAGTAGCGTGGCATATTTGGAATTATACTTGCAGTGGCATTATTATGAGTCGACCAATAATTTATTGCCAGGGAAGGCAATTTGAAGCAGGACAACATAGCAGCACATATTCATCCACATACGTCATTACTCTTCTAGAGCTGTTTTTGGCATTCTTGTATTTTTTGCCTATTTTTATGCCTCCGCCGGCGATAGCCAGGCCGGAGGCATTATGGATCCGAGTTGTCCGTCCGTCCGTACGTCCGTCCGTACGTCCGTCCGTACGTACGTCCGTCCGTCCGTACGATGTTCGTTAACGCGATATCTGAGGAACGCCTGGACGGAATTTCATCAAATTTGCCTCAAACATCGACTTAGACTCAAGGATGATCTGATTAGATTTTGGTGGTCAAAGGTCAAAGGTCAAGGTCACTGTGACCTCTCGAACGCCATTTTCAAGCTTGTTAACGCGATATCTCAGGAATGCCTTGACGGAATTTAATCAAACTTGTCTCAAACATCGACTTGGACTCAAGGATGAACTGATTAGATTTTGGTGGTCAAAGGTCAAGGTCACTGTGACCTCTCGAACGCCATTTTCAAGCTTGTTAACGCGATATCTCAGGAATGCCTTGACGAAATGTAATCAAACTTGTCTCAAACATCGACTTGGACTCAAGGATGAACTGATTAGATTTTGGTGGTAAAAGGTCAAGGTCACTGTGACCTCTCAAACGCCATTTTCCAGCTTCTTAACGCGATATCTCATGAATAATACCTTGACGGAATTTCATCAAATTTGCCTCAAACATCTACTTAGACTCAAGGATGAACTGATTCGATTTTGGTGGTCAAAAGTCAAAGGTCAAGGTCACTGTGACCTCTCAAACGCCATTTTCAAGCTTGTTAACGTGATATCTCAGGAATGCCTTGACGGAATTTAATCAAACTTGTCTCAAACATCGACTTGGACTCGAGGATGATCTGATTAGATTTTGGTGGTCAAAGGTCAAAGGTCAAGGTGAGCTCTCGAACGCCATTTTCAAGCTTGTTAACGCGATATCTCAGGAATGCCTTGACGGAATTTAATCAAACTTGTCTCAAACATCGACTTGGACTCAAGGATGAACTGATTACATTTTGGTGGTCAAAGTTCAAGGTCACTGTGACCTCTCACACACCCAATTTCCAAGCTCTGTAACGCAACATCACAGGAGCGCCTTGACGGAATCTCTTCCAATTTGCCTCAAATGGCGATTTGGACTCCAGAATGAACTAATGGCGGAGGCATAAGTCCGCGTTGCGGTCGTTCCAGTTTATTACTTGTATGTAGATCGATAGTGTTCATTGGTGTATGTTACTGTCTTTATACGCCTTAGGTGCTCTGGCGGGATCAATAAAGTAGGGTATCCTATCAAGCTGGCAGAAATCGACATGGAGTTGCAATAATCTCTCATGGAGAAAGAGATAACATGGAGCTATACTGTACTGTATTAAAGCAGAGAAACCCCACACACGAGGTCTAACTTACCTATTAGGACAGAAAGTAGCACAGCGGGAAGAGTATCATTCTTTTCTTTTTAAAAGGGACTCTCAAGCGTGCTCGCAATACCCAGGTAGTACTGTATAGTCACACTACGCTACCTCCCCCTGCAGCCTGACATCTCATATGGCTGTAGGGGAAATCGAACCAAGGTATTAGCTGTTAAGCCAACTGTTTTTCACACGCTACGCCAAGGAGACAGTCCCAACAGTGCATCATTCTGACAGACGGTATCTAACACGTGTATTTGTTTACATCATATCCACGCGAGACTTGAACTGGCGTCTGGCGAGCCGCAAAACTTAGCCAGCTATCTAGCCTAGCCGTGTATCTAATACTTTGCATGCTCGATTTGTTATATTAGCTTGGCAAAGTTGGATTGGATCATGGTGCTCACCTTGTTTCCTATGCGTCATGTCGCCATATTTCGCTTGCCAAGAAACGAGGAACAAGCACATCAGGATGAGAATGGTGGCTAGTTAGCTAACAAGCTAGCTTAAGCCTATGTCATGTTCGCTAACATGCTAGCTTAGCTAGTACGCTAACTCGCGCCGAAGCATTATGTAGGCTATGGCAAGAACGATTTGCAAAAACTGCTGCTGCAAAAAATAGCGTTAGTCAGCTACGATTTTCAAATCCGTACAAATCACAATATTGTCTTTAGGTCCTAAAGCAGCCTTGTCCCATCCCAGACCACGTCCCACTGGTCCCAGACCCAAATAGCTACTGACAGCACAGCAGAGCAAAAAGGAACCACGATGCGTGACACGATGTTACACCAAACCGCATTCAAACACCTGACAATTTAATGTGTACTTGCTTGTCGGTAAATGTATAACGTTATACCCCACAAAAACAGCAATATTTTTTTTAATCATTAGTAGGCTACCCCTTCTTCAAATCGGCATACATAATCTACGAAACAGATCTAATGTTAATTTAGCTTCACTATAATTTCAATTTTTACTGCTCACCACCACAGTGTATTTCCAGGTTCTAAAAGTTTAAATGTTATCGAAGCAAATTGGTTCCGGGTGTGTTTTATGAAAGCTGAATTGAAGAATTGTCCTAGCGTATTCGTAAATGATACTCGGTCATATTTCATGGGGCATACAACCGGTAGAATTTTAATGGAGTTTGGTACGCCATTCTCCCCATACAAAATAACGGCATGTATCAGGGCTAGAGCTCCCCCTGTGTTTGAATGCCGTAACGACTACCACTTTGGGCATGCGCAAACCGAACCAGCTGTAGGACTGGTTGGAAGCGAGATGAGAATACTAAACAGCACCGCGCTGAGTTGATTTGCGCACCCTCCAAACTTGGCTTGGGACCTCAGCATGTGAACAGGCTTTGGAGGAGGAGGATCCACCTAGAATGTCAGCTCTGAAGAAGGTAAAGCCCTCTCTTTCCTATTAACCTTTATGCACATAATGCAGCTTTGGAGTCTTGTTGTCTAATGTTATTAAAGTACAGTAAATGAGATGGTGCATGCAGTAGTGTATGGGTCGGTTTCAAAGCAGTTAGGTTGCAGGCATTGTATTTTCAGGGTTGTTTTAGGTAGCCTAATCAGACTTTTTGATTATTGGTAATTATAAAATGAAGGCATTGTGAAATGTTCTCTGTAATAGGTTATTTAGGCTATATTAAATAGCATAAAGCTATTTTGTTTAATGATGGTCAGTCTCCACGTTAAACAAAATAATCAATAGGCCTAGGGATTTTGCATCTATGCCATCATTTCTGCATGCACATGAAATCTGTTCACTAACGTTACCACTCCCCTGCTTTGCCTCATGGATGCTGCACTTATCTTCGTCCCTGAGGGGTGGAGAGATAGGTTGAGGAACTTTCCTGGCAGAAAAGAGCCCTCTTAGTGCAAGTTTAACTTCTCAAATGGATGTCATGTCACGTTTGATCTCTCCCAGCCTCCTCCTGTGGTCCGCTGCCATGCGGATGTAGTCTCTGTGGGTGGATGAGCTTCAGAGTCTGTGTCAGACAGAGCCCAAGCCCAGTGCTGAGAGGAGTGATCTGCAGCTCAGCAAAAGAAGGCATTGGATGAATAGTAGGTTTTGTAGGATTCAAGGAACTGCACAGAGACATGTGTGAAGGCAACATTGAACAACACTTGGACAATTCCCTCCAGGGAAAGGGCCAGTTTGTTTCTGATGAATCAAGCAGTGAGACTTGTATTCCTGTGAGAGGCTGGTGAATATTTGAGTGGGAATCAGGACTGTTTTGTTGATTGCGGTGATGCAAGATTAGAAATACGTAGTGCCTGCCTGTTTGTGCATGTGAGACATTGTCACCTTTGTCAGTGCTAAACTATGATAGAGCATGGTATTTAAGATTCACACAGTATTGATGTCTCCCAATATAATCCCGTGAGCGTTACACAACGAAGGGAAGTTGTCTAAAATAAAATGCCTGCTTCAGCACTGCTACCAAATACACAGCAGCACTCAGTACACACTGTGAGTGACAAAGTGCCGGCTGCCAGAACTCACACAGTCAGTCATCATAATCACAGAGGTCCTAAAAATAGGGGAGCATGTAGCTCAATGGAGTTATTGCTGTTCACCCTCGTGGCTAGAAGTTTTACCTTGATTCTCCTGCATGCTATACCGTGCTCAATAATACAAAAAGACGTATTTTAGCCGTGGTGTCAGTTGATCTTTCTTCAAAGACAGGCAGCTGTGCGGATGAGACTGTGGTCTCTAGGTGACGGAGTTCGTGACGGACTCATCCAGTCTCTGGAGCGGTGGGGTGTGCCCAAAGTTCAAACATGGAAACTGCATTTTCTGCCATAGTAGCGTTTCCTAGCAAAGAGTCCCATGTTCATTCATTATGTAGGCGATGAGAAGTGCTGGAGAGCAGTGGCAGTAGCACCAAAGCAATCGGAAAGCAAATTAACTGAGTTTAAATCAATGGGGTGGGTAATTAAAAGTGTCCGTGAGTATGTGGATCTGGCTGTGTACAAGTGCTTACATTTGTGGGTGTGTGGGTGTGTGTGCCTGTGCAATATGTTTGCATAATGTAACTCAAAGAGAGGGAGCCCGTGGGCGGTCAGGTGCCAGCTGGCTGGAGAGACATGTGGCACCTCAGCCTGCTCGCCAGAATCAAATATGAGCATTGAATGTTTCTGCAATCCACGGATACGTAAACCATATGAACATTTCTTAACCAAAATCCACGGATACGTAAACCATATGAACATTTCTTAACCAAAATCCACGGATACGTAAACCATATGAACATTTCTTAACCAAAATCCACGGATACGTAAACCATATGAACATTTCTTAACCAAAATCCACGGATACGTAAACCATATGAACATTTCTGAACCAAAATCCACAGATACCTAAACCATATGAACATTTCTGAACCAGAATCCGTTGCATATGACGTTTCTAGATACGTGTATCAACGTTATGCAGGTCACAGAGTCTGCTATTGAAATAGCATGGTGGTGAGTAAGCCCAATAAACATCCTGACATCTATCAGAGGTCTAATTCATGTTGGTCCTGGAGGTCGAGCCCACGTTGATCTGATGGGCTGATATGTATGTTTTTCTGACAGCCGGGTTCGAACCACGGAACCTCTGACTATGAAGCATGCAGCTTAACCATTCGGCCACCAGGATGTGCTGTGTTTCAGAGTGGTATATAATCCTCAAGTCATGTGTCAGTTGCAGTGAAGCTGACTTGCCACTTCCGCATTACAGCAGTAAGCTGTAACGCAGATACTGTATTTGTTATTATTTTACACATTAATGTATAGGGAGTGCTCCCATTTCAGTGTCCTGGAAGCTTCTTGACAGCACACAGCTGCGTTAGTTCCATATTTGTCATTTTAAATTAAACATTAAATGCGTTGAAATTACATATTTTTGTAGTTTCCACATTTCGCCAACCAGTGCAATATTACTTACATGTACTTATGCCTATTGCTCCTTTTTCATGGAGCACAGGCCATTGACAACAGTTTGCCAGTCTTCTAGCCTGGTTAAAACCATTTCAGTGGGTGGAAGTAACCAGTCCTTCAGCCAATCAGCGTTAGCTCCAGTCAAATCCAAATCCACTGCGAAGAACTGCAAAATACTGTTATTCCCCAAGAAACTCCGCTGTTGCATACTCCTGTTCTTGTTTAATTGTTGTTATTGAGCTTATTTCTGCAATAACTGCACTTATGGCTGTTTAAACTCAACAAATGTTGACGTTACTGCTCGAGCTGGAGAGCTATGGAGGCAGCCATTACTGTTTTCCCAGTGGCGTTCCTGATTGGCCGGTTACAATGTCAAGGCGTAAGAGTTCTTCTGTCCTGGGCTTGCCTTTCCAGCTGTTTCCATGTCAGCCCACTGTGCTTGATGTCAGTCTCCAGGTCCCTGTGCCAGGCCCCAGTGCAATATGACTTTGTAGAAATACCTTCAGTTCACTTCACACTAATCAATATCGTCTCTCTTTCAAGCTACAACTAAACAAATATCAAAAGGATTTATTTTTGTGACACGTTGATGTTAACCGCATTTTAGCTGGTTGAAAAGAGGACGTCAGAACGAATATTTTCTACTAGAAATCAAAGCTGAATCCCGGTTGGTGCTCACTGGGTTAGGTATTATTGACTTTGCAAACATGATGGGAAGTGGGCTGTAAATAGCCGGCCCAATCCACCTTATTTCTAGCTGCCATGATGCCTGATGGGTGCTTCTTCCGCTTTCGGTGTAATAGACTGTTTTACAGTCTATGGTTTTAACTTGACAAAAAAAAACATCTATGAGGATTTTACAGCAGAGCCATTCTGCTCTACAGCCGTGTCGTTCGGGTGCTGGGATAACGTAATGCATTGTGGGTAGTCGGCTACTGTGGCTAATGCTAGCGGCTAGCGTAATAGTTACTTTACATGGCAGAAAAACGCCACTGAATGACCAAATTGATTTAACCTTTAACCATTTCGAGTAACACTGTTTCCATACGGACCCCCAGCGTTGGTTAGTTGTTTATAACGTGACTATATTTATAACTTTTATAACGTACTCCAGTTTCCGGTTTATAATTCGGGTCTGCAGCCGAGTATAACAAAGGAAATGGCAAGCTGCAACAATAAGTCACGTTAAACCGGACCTTGTACCCACAATTCTTTTTTACAGTGGGGCATTCAAAAATAAGGTGGATAGGCTCATTTCAAAGCAACCTTTTGAGGTGGTAAAGCAGGAAGTAATGCAGGTGTAATCATTAGCATTAATGAGGGCACCTGGCACTGGAACGCCTAAACAGAATGGAAGCATAATTAATGGTATTAGCTACAGTTGCTTTACTTCCTGCTTTTACCACCTCAAAACAGTTGCTGTGAAATGGGTCCATTGTGAGTTAAATCATGGCTACGTATGTACCATGTCAAATTAAACACCTTGTAATCGGTTACAGTACCACTCTAAATATGTTTTCCTCAAAATCACCATCCCTAAGATTATGTTTTTATGTCAGCAAATGGTCATAGTAAAGTCACGTCTTGAACCGATGTTGTATTTGTGTTAAACTTTAACGGAAAGGCAGCGAGGTTTTCAAATTAACCGCCGTTTTGTTTAAAATTTATGTTGAGATTGTAGGTTTGCAGAAATGTAAAATGCCACGTTTTACAAACTTATTTTGCAGATGTTTTCTTTCAAATTCATGTTGATATTGTACATATCTCTGGTTTGCAGTGAGGCACGTACAATGTTGAAGTTTTATTCTGGGTTGGCCACTTGCATAAGTCCTTCTGGAACCTTCAAAGAAATGACCTGTCACTTAGCAGCTTTAGGGAGCAGCAGCACCTCTCACCTCTTCCACCTGCTTCTAACCTGGCGTCTAAGTAAACAGCCTTTCAATGAGAGTTTAACCATTCATGCAGGATGGAGGGATTCTACCTCTTCCCTCATCCTACCAGGTCATTTGCTCACTTAAAAAGAAGAGAGCCCAATTAAACACTACCGCTTGAGTACAGATGGAAGAACAATAAGGAGGAAACTGACAGCCTATTTCTCCTCTGTAGCGCACAGGAATTGAAGCTTGTTAGCTGTCAAATACGCAACGCGCACACACATGCACACGCGTGCATCGTGCGCCCACACAAACTCTAGATGTCAGTGGGAAGCTTGTTTGGACTGTGTCTACTTGGCATTGACATGATAAGGCATCTCTTCATCTGTTAGATAGCAAGCTTGAAATGCAGCATTTATGGGTGCAGTGATGTCATCTTGGTGTACAGGGGAGCGAGGCAGCGCTGGATGTAGTCGACCAGACTGGCCAGCAGTAAATGTTGAAACATTCAGCAGGCCATTTTCTTCTTAATCCTCCACTCAGCGTGAGCTAGTTTTTCCACTTTCTCCCTCAACATCCTCATTCTTAATCCTCCACTCACCGTGGGCTTGTGTTTCCACTTTCTCCCTCTACATCCTAGTTCCTCATTGCGCGGCTCGCGAGACGCTGGCGGCTCTCGAAGCTTTAGTTGGCGGCTCTAAGAAATTGCAAAAGAAAAAGAAAAAAAAAACAATACTGGTGTTGACAGTAATAGAAGGTGCCAAATCATTCAAAACAATAAGCATTTTGCTTTTAGGAGTATTGTGCCAGCGTGCAGCGCTGTTCCAAAACGTGTCAACGTGTGTCGTTGCCTGGGAAACGCACATCGCATAATACAACTGTTCGCATCGCATCCCATAATAGTATGATGATACTTGGGATGCCATTGCGAACATAGATGTGAACAGGTTAGCTAAAACTTCAGCGTCGCCAGCGACGGCCCCCAGCGACGGCCCCCAGCGTTGCGGTCGAGGTACGTTTCGAAATCCCTCCAGGCCTGAAAGATTTTCTAGGGGAAACTGGTATATATATATGTATGTGTGTGTGTGTGTGTGTGTGTGTGTGTGTGTGTGTGTGTGTGTGTGTGTGTGTGTGTGTGTGTGTGTGTGTGTGTGTGTGTGTGTGTGTGTGTGTGTGTGTGTGTGGAAAACAAAAAAATGGTAGGCAGATGTGCTTGGTTGGGGTGGCTTTTGGTGTTTTGCGGTAAAAGTGGCTCTCCTATTGACTTTGTCCTGCCAGTGCGGCTCTCATTGAAGAAATAGTGAGGATCACTGCTCTACATCCTCATTCTTAATCCTCCTTTCTAGGGATGCTCGATAAATTACCAAATGGGAAATTTACATTTATCGGCTATTAGCGGTATGGGCATTATTATAGTGGATAAATATAGGCTATAATAGTATTATCTATACAAAATGAGTTGTTTACAAGGAAAACTCCTTTGGATACCTTTAAAGGTACTACATGCTTAAGATTGTGTCAACACGGTTCTCATTTTCCCAAGCCGTCAAATACTAATGTGTTGGGTTGGTGCGTCAGTATTTGACGACCTGGGAATGAGAACCCTGTTGACTCAATCTCTCTGCAGAATTACATGTAGTACCTTTAAATGACACTCTAGGGGCCACTCTTCTACTATGCCTTTTGTCATTGTGTTTTATCTGCAGACTAGCAGTAAGCAATCCTTATTTTTATATTGAGTGATGCACCTTACTAATAACTAATAACCTGTTGACAGTTCCGATTGACATGAATGAGACATTGATATGTCTGATTTGACAGATTATTGCAAAGCATTCATTTGCATTCATTTAATTTGAATTCTTAGGCAAAATGCTCTATAAAAGCCATAGTATGTTTGTGAAGTTTTTTTTATACTTTACTAGAAAACAGAAATGAACATTTGAAGAGTCAGAACTGTTCTTTGTTTTTGTTGTGTTCACAATAGTGATAAAAAAAAAAAAAAAAAAATATACTTTATTTATCCCCTTGGGGAAATTCACCCTCTGCATTTGACCCATCCTCTACTAGGAACCTTCCTAGAACTAGGAGCAGTGGGCAGCCACTGTGCAGCGCCCGGGGACCAACTCCAGTTCTTTTTGCCAGTACCTTGGCCAGGGGCACTGACAGGAGTAACCCTAACATACATGTTTTTCTTGATGGTGGGAGGAAACCGGAGCACCCGGAGAAAACCCACACGGACACGGGGAGAACATGCAAACTCCACACAGAAAGGACCTGGGACGGACCGGGGTTCGAACCCGGCACCTTCTTGCTGTGAGGCAACAGCGTTAACCACTGAGCCACCGTGCCGTCCTTAACACACAAATCTAACTGATGTCAGTTAGATTTGGTTAGGCCAGAGCTAAATCATCCATCTTTGCTCACTACAGCTTTCTTACCCTCACGGCGCAAACACACCGCGACGCGGAAGTGACGCGGAGCGTCTGGAAGCGCAGGCAGGTTCATTTCGGCGTCCTTGTAAACACATTAGACCGGTCACACCGGCCGCGGCACAGTGCGGGCAGTTTGCCGCCTGCAGCGATAGTTTATGCGTCTGGTCTATTTTTGACACGAGCCACGAGCGATTGTGTGCAACCAGGCAGGAACAGGAAGTTAGTACAAGTTGTGACCGGCGCAAAGCAAAACAGAGTGCTTCTGGTGTGAATGGCCGGGCTCCTGTTTGCGCCGTGCAGGTGTCCATAAACTGTTATCAACTTATTTTTTAAATACGAAAATGTGAAATTATCGGTTATCTTCTCGATATCGGAGAAGATAACCGATATGAGAAACAGGTAATTATCGTGATCGTATCGGCGGGAAAGAAAATCCATATTGTGCATCTCTGCTCCTTTCTTTTTCCTTCTTTCTTACTTATCCCTTACCTTGCACTCTCTCATTCACCCTTTTACACACACTCTCTCTCTTTCTCTGTCTCTCTCTCTCTCTCTCTCTCTCTCTCTCTCTCTTTCTGTCTGTCTTCTTCTATGATGTCTATTCATCCCCTGATGAATACGAACCATCACTAAGAGTTTGGCTTCAGTAGAGGGCTGCAGAGTCAATGAAGAGGATGGATGGGGGACTGTGCTTTATGAATCTAATCATGCATAAGAGACAAGTGTGTGTCTGTGTGTGCGTCGCTACAGTATGTGTGTGTGTGTGTGTGTGTGTGTGTGTGTGTGTGTCTGTGTGTGTATGTGTGTGTGCCTCTGCGTCTCTGTGCGTGCACCTATGTGTGGTTGCGTGTCTGTTTCGGTGCGTTTCTGTGCATCGCCGGTGCTCAGTAAATCCCCGCTGTGCTGCGGTAGACAGTAGACACTCATCTCTCTGGCAGGTGGGGTGAGTGGCATTGCGTTCCCCCAGTGTTCGTGTGTTATAATAGCTGCCACATAGCTCTAGGTCACATCTGACTCATTACAGGGTCCATTAGCAAGCTGCCGCACTATCTGTAACGTTTCCTCTATTCTAATCGCTCAGCCATTGATGAGTTTAGTCCCACCCTGCCTGTCTCCGCCAGACATTTTCATCATAATAGGATCTGTCACTTTGAAAGTTTCCACAGCCGCCGTGTCTCTGTCGGTCGCGGGGGCCTTTGACATGCTTTGAAGGGAGACAGAGGTAATGAAGGTCACGGTATAAACAGAATGATACATTTGCCCCGTAAGGTCTAACACTCTATCGAAAGGCAAGGTTTGGTTCTAATGCGAGAACTCTGCAAAGATCCTAGATCATTGTACCATATTGCTGCTAGTGAAAGGCCCCACTTTTACAACTGACTCTTTTCCAGACCCTTAAAAATTATGAAGGAGAGCAATGAACTTGAATATACTGGCCTAATAAAATCTCCCACTTTAACAAAGCACCATGAAGGCTGCAGATTTCTGTCCCTGCTTGGAACAGGTGTAAGTCATTTGATGGTCCTAATGTAGTCTAGCTATTAGAGCTCAATGGCAGTTGACCACCGACTGCATTACCTGTGGGCAGCTCAATTTCCCAAGAATTAAATTCTCCAACCTGTATGGATTTGCAGTGGAAACCAGAAGCACAATGGCCTCAGGTGCAGTACATGTACTTTATTGTACGTGTGCAGCTGCTGAATGTCATCGTGGAAGTGGACTTTTTTAAATATGTATTTTTAACAAAGCCCCTTAATGGGTCTGTCAGCTCGCGCCTGTGGAGCGCTGACCTATGAGAGTTCAGTGGAGTGATGAATAGTCCAACATGAGAAAAGCGCTCTCATCTCTGCTGCGGGACGTACAGCGGTCTCTGCTGTGGGACCTACAGAGGTCTCTGCTGTGGGACCTACAGCGGTCTCTGCTGTGGGACCTACAGCGGTCTCTGCTGTGGGACCTACAGTCTCTGCTGTGGGACCTACAACGGTCTCTGCTGCGGGACGTACATCGGTCTCTGCTGTGGGACGTATAGCGGTCTCTGCTGTGGGACGTACAGAGGTCTCTGCTGCGGGACGTACATCGGTCTCTGCTGTGGGATGTACATCGGTCTCTGCTGTGGGACGTACAGCGGTCTCTGCTGTGGGACGTACAGTGGTCTCTGCTGTGGGACGTACATCGGTCTCTGCTGTGGGACGTACAGCGGTCTCTGCTGTGGGACGTACAGCGGTCTTTGCTGTGGGACGTACTGCGGTCTCTGCTGTGGGACGTACAGAGGTCTCTGCTGTGGGACGTACTGCGGTCTCTGCTGTGGGACGTACAGAGGTCTCTGCTGTGGGACGTACAGAGGTCTCTGCTGCGGGACGTACAGAGGTCTCTGCTGTGGGACGTAGAGAGGTCTCTGCTGCGGGACCTACAGCGGTCTCTGCTGTGGGACGTAGAGAGGTCTCTGCTGCGGGACATACAGCGGTCTCTGCTGCGGGACCTACAGCGGTCTCTGCTGTGGGATGTAGAGAGGTCTCTGCTGCGGGACCTACAGCGGTCTCTGCTGCGGGACCTACAGCGGTCTCTGCTGCGGGACGTACATCGGTCTCTGCTGCGGGACCTACAGCGGTCATGGATGGCTGCTGATATCGGTGGCTTGGGGGCAGTAGAGGCGAGCAGTTCGCATTTGAGGAGACCCTGTGCGCCGAGGAGAGACCTTTGGATGATTTAGATAAGCAGAAGCCAAGCAGTGTTTTTTCTTTCAGAGAGGTTTGATAGTCCTCTTGTGGAGTCGTTCAGCAGCTTGTACGCTCCGTTCAGTTCAGTGCACAGTGTATTGTTGCTGTTGTTGGCCTGTCTGATGTTCTTGCTATCACTCCTCTGTTCCCGTTTTCTTACTGTGTGCCTCCACTTTCCCCTGCATCACGTGGGCATGTTGGCGGACACAGTGTTGGCTCATTGGGTGTGCCACAGAAAGCCAGGGTATGCCAGGGGGCGGACCATTTGGTGGCGGCCGCAAGGCCCCCGCCCAAAAAAATTGGGGTCTTTTCAAACCAGATTTAGAGGAATATTAAGATAGGACCATATCCATCAATGTTTGCTCCTTTTCGCACTCATTATTAGCAGGTAGAAGCAGTCAATTAAATTGTATTTTTTGGCAACACTTTGGTATCTCAAAAAAGTCTCACCTACTTTTTCCAATGAGTGTTCTAGTCGGGAAAGAACGCAAGTTTGGTTGGCATGCAGGTTCGTCTACTGCAGAGAGATCTGTAGCGTTCTCAGTATCCTCTGACTGCTGCTGCACAAACCACCAGTGTGTTTTTGGCTGCGTCCCCCCGCTGTTATTAACGTCATTGTTTCGGCTGCATCATCTTCATCATCGTCTGTCTCTCCACTGTCCACCACCAAGCGTTCACCCCCAATGTGCTTTTTTCAGTCAGAACGCTATGAAAATCATGTTGAGAGCGCTTCCATTGTGCACAAAACACAGCACACAGAGTGTTTTTTTGTGCTCCGTTTGTTTTTCCCCTGTAGTCGCGTGCAGTACGGATCAGAACACAACGACCACACGGCCGGTAGCCAGCTAGTTTTGTCTGTTTGATGTTGTTCACTGTCCACATGAAAGCCAGATTATTGCTAATTCTGGCAGTAACAGAGGTTGAAAATCCCTCGGGAGGAGAAAAGGTAGGCTACAGTTGGAAGAGTGAAAAAGACGATCAGGGCGCTTTTCCTCAATGTTCAACTTTTTCAGCTTAAAAAGTAAACGCCCACAGCGCTCCTCCAAAAACAACAGACGCCACCAGCGCTGAAACGCCAGGTGCGTTCAAGAGGAGCACGTCTAGCGCGTCCTTACATAGAGAATGAATTGCAGAAAGACGTTGGCAGCTCCAAAAGCGCTATTGGTCTGAATGAACAAACACGACTTAATTTTTCCCCCTTTCTGTTTGGGTGCGCCAGCTGCCTGTGTGGGTGGCATTTGCACACCCAGGCACACCCCTGGCTACGCGCATGGGCGGACAGCGCTCCTGTAGCCCGGGAGCTGACCTCTTCTGACCCCCCACCCGCCCCACTGTGCAGTAGCAGTAGATAACCAGTTTCTTGATGCTTTACTGTAGCCTAGCATTTTCTGCTGAAAGCTACACAAAATGTTGTTCCGAGGTGTTTATCTCTCTCCAACCCTGCCGACACAGCTCTGCACTTTTCGCCTCCATCATCTGGAGGGCATTTCAACTCCTCACTTTGCCTTTCCTCTGCCTGCCTGCCCATGTCTCCGCTGGTGCATGTTCTAAAGACGTGAAATAAAGGTTGTACATTAACTTTGCTGCCCAAGAGCATCCTACATGAACCGCAAGCTCTTCAACTGAGCAGTATGAGTTAGGCCCAATGTGCTACATATTTTCACAAACTATTCTGCTGATGGCACTGTTGTTCATATATGGACCTTGTTCATTGTGACGGCTGCTTTGCCTTGATGAAGGTCCTTGTGACCAAAAGCTTGCCACTTGATTCAGTAAAGAAACTTGCATGGATCTAGTGGCAAGAACCTTTTTTCATGATACTGTTCCTCGGTCTTGGCCCCTGGCCTGCGGGTGACCTAACAGAGCCAGATTTTTAAATGATGTAATCGGTGCCGACTAAATGGGCAAAAATGGCTAATTAGTGGCCAAAATTACTCAAGACCGGTTCAGGACCATGGAGAGCTGCAGAGTGGAGGAGCCCACAGGTGAGCGGAGTTCTAATCGGAGCGGAGCGGAGTATATATACATACATATATATATATATATATACATTTATTTTGGTTTTTTTTTTGTGTGTGTTTATGGATGTATATATGTACATGTACTATACTTCACCTTTTGTGAACCTTGATAGTATATCTATATTATCTATGCATATCATATTTATATCATTATATATTTATATAATGTTTCTTATGAATAGACATACTGCTATATTCTTATTATATGATAAATTCACTATTTTACTATTATATATAATCACTCTAATATATTATAGCATTCACTATTATTATTATTATATTAACAGTTTATTATGGATACCATAGTCAACCTGCCTAGGGGCCTAGTACTGGCTCACATTAACATATGTAGCTTGAGAAACAAAACTCATGACCTCGCCTTATTTTTGCAATCAAACACAGTTCATATTCTGGCAGTTTCTGAAACTCATCTGGACAGCTCTTTTGAGGATGCTGAAGTTGAAATTTTTGGTTTTTCAATCTTCAGACATGATAGAAACAGGTTTGGTGGTGGAGTTGCTATTTTTGTTAATGAGCATCTCCCTGTGAAAATTAGACAGGATCTAATGACTAGTGACATTGAAGCTATATGGCTCCAAGTTCAGCTCCCACATCTTAAGCCCATACTTGTGGGATGCTGCTACAGAGCACCTAGTACCAACCTACAATATTTAAACAGTCTGTGTGATATGTTGGATAAGGCCACAGAAGAAAACAGAGAATTGTACTGTCTCGGGGATTTTAACATTAACTGGCTTTCTGTAAACTGTCCACTGAAGAACAGGCTTAAGACCATAACTGACACATGTGGATTATCGCAATTAGTCTCGCAACCAACAAGAAACTCGGTGAACAATATTGGCATCAACACTTCAAAATGTATTGATCATATTTACACCAACACTCCTAACATGTGCTCCAAATCTGTTGTGATCCCTGTTGGCTTCAGTGACCATGATTTTGTGGCTGTTTCAAGGATAACTAAACTACCTAGGGCCTGTCCCAAAGTTATTATTTCTAGATCGTATAGGAAATTTAATGAAGACGATTTTATTAATGATCTTAAGAATACTAAATGGTCTGACGTATGCACAATTGATGATGTTGAGATCTCTCTGAGTTTGTTTATGGATTACTTTATGAAAACTGTTAACAAACATGCTCCTTTAAAGAAATTCACAGTTAAAGCCAGAAGTGCGCCTTGGATTGACATCCCATTGAAAAACCTTATGTCTCAAAGAGACGATGCCAAAAAGGTTGCTGCTCTCTCGGGTTCTTCTGTTGACAGAAAGCTCTATTGTGCGTTAAGAAATCAGGTAACTAAAATGAACAAAGTTAATAAGAGAGCTTACTATCAGAAGAAGATCTCTGACAGTGGCAATAACAGCAAAAAATTATGGGGTGTACTGAATGAAATTATGGGCAAGAAGACCGCCCGCACGTCTTTTGTTGAATCGGACGGTGTCTACTTGACAAAACCACTTGATATTTCTAATTATTTTAATGAATATTTTGTGAATAAGGTGTCCAAACTCAGAGAAAACATGGACAACACCATCAAGTCTAATTCTGAATAACTTATAAAAAAACACATCATGAAAAATAAGATCTGCACCTTTGATTTTCATCTGGTCAGTGTGGAAAAGGTAGAAATGTTGCTGAGCTCACTGCCTGTTGATGGGGCTGCTGGAACGGACCAGCTTGATAGCAAGTTGTTAAAAATTTCCGCTGCACATGTCTCTCATCCTATTTGTCACATTTTTAATAGATGTCTGATCAGCGGCGTATGCCCAGAGTTGTGGAAGGAGGGTAAGATTATTCCTATTCCTAAAGATACAAAAGCTACATTCTGTGGTCAGAACAGCAGGCCCATCAGCATTTTACCAGTATTGAGCAAATTGATGGAAAAAATTGTTTATGAGCAAATTCAATGTTATTTTTCTGACAATGAATTAACAACTGAGTTCCAACACGCATATAGACCTGGTCATTCAACCTGTACTGCCATGACTCAGATGTGTGATAGTTGGCTAACCTCTATTGACAGCTCAAAGCTCGTTGGCTCTGTTCTGCTTGATTTCAGCGCAGCATTTGATGTGATCGACCATGACATTTTAACATCCAAACTCACGTGTTATGGATTTAAATCATCTGCAACTCAGTGGGTTAAGAGCTACCTGTCGGCTAGGTCACAGAGGGTCTATTTTAATGGGGCACTATCTAACAGTAGGACCCTGAACTGCGGGGTCCCACAAGGCAGTTGTCTTGGCCCTCTCCTCTTCTCCATCTTCACAAATGATATGCCATATGCAATCAGTAAGGCTAGTTTGACCATGTATGCAGATGATTCGACTATTTATTATGCGGCTAACTCATGTACTGAACTTAATCATGTTCTGTCTAGCGAGTTAGGTATTATATATAATTGGATAAAAGCAAATAAACTTATACTGAATCTATCAAAAACAATGTGCATTATTTTTGGCTCTAATTATAGATTATCACAGAATCCTAAAATTAACATACTAATAGATGATCAAATTATAAAGCAAGTAAAAACAGTAAAACTTTTAGGACTCTGGCTGGACTGCACATTGTCATGGTCTGATCACATCAATAAAGTGGTTGCGAAAATGGGCAGAGCTGTAGCAATTACCAGGAAATGTGCATTATTTGTTACATCATTGGCACTTCGCCAAATTGTTTCCTCATTGGTTCTGTGTCACTTGGAATACTGCTCTGTGGTATGGTCATCAGCAGCTAAAGGTCTTCTTGAAAAATTGCAAGTTGCACAAAACAAAGCAGCTAGGCTGGTCCTTGGGTGCTCCCCTAGGGCTAGCGTAGCTGAAATGCATACACGTCTCACATGGCTCACTGTTGAGCAGAAACTCTTATCAATCCTACTTGTACATTTTCACAAGGTTATCAATACCCAAACTCCTGGCTTTCTCTTCGACAGCATAATTTATAGCTCACGTACTCACACACACTCCACCAGAGGGGCGAGCAGAGGTCAGTTGACTCTGCCTAGACCCAAAACTAACTTTATGAAGAAAACAGTCACATACAGATCGATAATGTCCTGGAATTGTCTGCCAGTAAACATTTCCTCCATCCATGGGAGGGCTGGTTTCAAACGGAAACTTAGATCCCATCTGCACTCACTAACACCAGCAAACACACTTTGAACACACAGCTTTACTCAGTTCCTATTATGTCTGTCTTTTAATAGTATGTTTTAGAATAGCGTCTTTTAGATAGGCTGATCTAATGTAGCTGGCCAGCTACATAACCAGCTGACCAAACTGTTGTTTTTGTTTTGTTTTATATACTGCTCTTTACAGGTGCTCTGTGACGCACCTGTATTGCACTGCATTTTGCTATTTCTTATTATTTTAATAATTCTTATTTTTTACTATGTTATTTTACTACTGAACTTTACTGTCTACAGTTACTATTGCTGTAATGTATTGTGTATTGTGTTTGGACCCCAGGAAGACTAGCGGTCGTTTTGGCGGCAGCTAATGGGGATCCTTTTAAATAAACAAATAAACAAATAATCAGCCAGTGAAGTGGACTATGAAAACCCTCTGGGGAGAGAGAGGAGAGGCTGCATGCTATTTCTGTGTGCGAGGCCTCACTAAATGGCCAGTCACACAGGGACGGGTATTCCGCTAATATATAAAAGACAGGGAGATAAAGATTGAACACATAAAAAATGGCGATAAAACTAGATGGTCCGTCATAATGCGACAGATAGAATGAGTGTGTTTACATGCACACAATAATCCGATAATTTAGAATAATCAGGTAATGGCAGTAATCTCATTTATACATTTACATGCACTTAAGTAGCTCAGTAAATAGCTTTGCTATATAGCTCACCTCAAATTCTGTGAGTGGACATTGAGTTTGGGCCATGCAATGAATAAAACTGATGATTCGGCAAAAAGATTGGTGTGTTTATCAGATTTGTCATAATCCGATAACTGCCTTTATCCGATAAAGCGTATCAGTTTATGCCGTTTACACGACCACTTGAATAATCTGGCAACTCCAGAAGTGTTGATGTAAACGCACTCATTGCATAGCTGTTTATAATGTAGGGTTTGACTGTATGCATCATCAATTCTTTTCTTTCTTTATTTGCCATGCTGTTATGAATAATCTCGTTTTCCAGCAAATTGTGTTTTGTTGATTCCATTTTCCTATTGTCTTTGCTTGTCATCTTGACATTCTTGTGTTGTTTTGTTTGTCTTGGTTTTAATCTCATCTCTTTATTTTTTTTTACTCCATTGACTTCACTTTTATGTTTCATCACTGTGAAATAAAACTAAAATTGGTAAACCATCCACCCTGCTATCTACCACAAGATTTAAAAAATATTTCCCCCGTGTGGACGGACCACTGTGCAGCAGAAATGATCGTGTGGTTCAGTTTAAGGCTACTTATGCATTTTCTGTGTGCTGTATCCTCTAGCTAGTGCTATAGGGCAACTTGTAATGTTACAGGGGGAGGCTTATCTTCATACAATCTGCACACCACTGCGTTTGATGTGGAGCAGATGGGACAAGAGCTTTGGATGGGTTGGCATCTCCACTTCCCGTCCATGCCCTCAGCTCTCCATTAGTTCACCAAGTGTTGCACTCTAGCCCCCAGTAGCAGGCGCCAAGATATCCTATTATACACTGCCAATTGTGATAATTGCCTGTACCCAGCAGTAGTAGCGTGTGGCAATAGGTGGTGTATAGAGAGGCAAAGTGAACGTCACTTCCTGCTTCAGCACTGTACCAGAGATTTTCTTCCGCAATTTATTTATTATTATTATTATTAATAGACATTTTGTAAAATGCGTATAAAAATAGTTTCACTTCGTCAAACCAAATGGTTCAGCTATATTTAGAATCTGGAGAGACCATAGAACATTTCACTTGGACCAAAACAACATCGAAAAAATATTTTCTTTATACCCGCATTCTTTTACGTTTTTATTCGAGTGAAATGTTATGCAGTCTCTCCTGTTTCTAAATATATCTTAACTGTTTGGTTTGAACAAGTAAAACTATTTGTATAAGCATTTTACGAAATGTCTATGGGAAAATAATGGCGGATGGAAATCTCTGGTACAGCGCTGAAGCAGGAAGTGATGTTCCACTTTGGCTCTCTATTTGTGTGTGTTACTCCTGTCAGTGCCCCTGACTGGCAAAATAACTGTTGGTCCCCAGGCACTGTACTGCCGCTGCCCACTGCTTCTAGTGTGTATAGGATGGTTCAAATGCAGAGGACACATTTCCCCACAGGGATAATAAAGTATACAAATACAAATAGATGGAGAGTGATTTGCTCTGAGAGCGTCCAGAGACCCCACTGGGACAAGAGCTGTTTCCATTGACTGCTCTCTGCTTGGGACAAACTACTGTAGGCTGTGTTCCCCCCAGCCTCGTGTCATGTGCCCAACCATTAAATTAACCTGGTGCATTGGAGCCTGTCTTGTTTGGAGGGATCTACTCCAACGTCTGGCTGAACTAGTTTGACAGGTAGTGTGCGCATCTCACAGCGGGTCACGTGGGGCGGCTGTGGCTCAGGAGGTAGAGCGCGTCATCCACTAACCAGAAGGTCGGTGGTTCGATCCCCGGCATGTCGAAGTGTCCTTGGGCAAGACACTGAAACCCAAATTGCTCCCGATGGCTGCGCCAGCACCCTGCGTGGCAGCTGGTTGCCTTCGGTGTGTGAATGGGTGAATGTAGGCACATTCGCGCTTTGGATGAAAGCGCTATATAAATGCAGTCCATTTACGTGAGACCGGTGGCGGACAAAAGTTCTACGGATCATTTTGTCTAACTTTCTGATGTGACTTTATAGAGCTGGCTGATATTGACAAAGTACAATATATTTTTTTTTATGCAAAACCTTGATATCAACAATGTGACAATATTTTGGGGGTGAATATTGGTGCTTTCAGGTATTTACACTAGATTAAAACATCATTAGTAGGCTAATGTGGATATGATGGGGAAGCAGGTCAAGCCATTCACTGTTAATTTCACTCTACAACAGTTAATTAAGTTCAGAACATGTTCTTCCTGTAAAAGATAACTGTACCACAGCCAGGAAAAGACCAGGAAAAGACTATATTTAAGCTATATCACAACATTATCATATCTAAAATCCCAAAGGATCTCTACTCACAATATCACAATATTGATATTGTATTGATGTATATCACCCAGGTCCAAGGGATAGTTAATTTTTGTGAGTTATGCACATACATACTGTATGTTTATGGTTACCAGCTCAGCTTGTGAGGATTTATTTGAGAATGTATTGACAGGATAGCTTGTGCACAAGTTAAATTATATGTAGTAGGCTATTTCTGATTTCCCCTCTCCAATCTGTGGAGGCAAGCTGCCTGTGAGAGTAGACAAAGCAGTCTCCCTGACAAATGGACTTTCAGAGAAAAAGTCATCAGTACTTTGTAAATAAGGAGTCATTTGAAGAGAATTTATATCAGTGGAAAAAGTTCCTCTGTGAACTGGACTGAAATGATGTGTGACTGAGGTGGCCCATTGATTTTTCATCTCAGTTAATGGGTATGTATGCATTTGGTTGCTTCTCTCGCTCTCTTCTCTTCTTTGTTTTTCCCTCCTGAGCACACTGATATGTCTCTGTTAGCGAAATGCCTGCTTTCCCCCCAGACACGGAACTACAGTATATTTAACACTCAAATCCTACTATAAGAATGCAAAGTCCTACAGCTTGAGCTATGCCATTTTACGTGCAGTCGTGCTTAATCTTTCAGGAATTGTCAAGAGCACCGCTGCAGGTGACCTAACGTTGCCGGATTTTTGAATTGCGTAATTAGCGCCGACCTAGTGGGGAAAATGGCTTATTAGTGGCCAAAATGAGTCAACATAGATTCAGCCCCATGGAGAGCTCAATTCCTTATGACTCATAGCATTAATTATGTGTATGCAATTATAGCTTATAGCGTATTGATTAGGAAATGGCATGGAACTTATATTTTTCTCCAACAGTTAGCTACTGATGGAGCACACCTGAGTGGAGGAGCACACCTGAGTGGAGGAGCACACCTGAGCGGAGTTAGAATCAGCCAGGGAGTTGGCCTATAAATGGCCAGTGAGTGTGTGCTCCAAAGGGAATTTAGAACTATATAGGAATGCAAAGTCTCTGTGAGTGACTGAGTGACTGAGTGACTGAGTGAGTGAGTGAGTGAGCAGAAAGCCATCTTACATGCGATCGCATCGAATCTTTCAGGAAGTGTAAAGAGCACCCCTGCGGGTGATCTAATGGAGCTGGATTTTTTAAGTTAGGTAATTAGTGCCAATTAATTACTGAGCCTCTAACCGGCAGATTAAGCCAGTCACTTAATTTAATTAATTAATTAACTGAATGTTAATTCAGTCAATACTTTCCCTAATGCGTGTGTTCATGAACTGTCCCCTTAAAAATACTACGTTGTGTTCAGTCACATCATGCCTCCGCCCTGTCCAACTAACGTTAGTCCATGTTTAGGCCTTCCCTCAATGCGAAGGTGTCAGCATTGAGGATGACACGAGCAAAAACATTTGAGTCAATGAAAACGGTATGGTACAGTATACTGTACTCTACCTTGTCAGAGAACTATGAGGGCAGCATTAAAAAAGTGTACAAAATAAGTAATCGTTCATTAATCGTTATCGAAAGTAAAAGTTTGAAATAATCATGATTTGAAGAAGTCATATATCGCCCAGCCCTACTATAAGCATACTGTAATATATGTGTGGGAATTTCCTGAAGAGATATACAGTAGGGGTGTTTTGATTCCCAGAAAATCACCTCTTGTGTTTCTCTCACTTGCTCGGAAACAGGCTAAAGTACACTTAGCAATTTCCCATGTACTGTACTACTCTCCAGCCTCCTGTTACTCTCCATGTACTGTACTACTCTCCAGTCTCCAGGCTACTGTACTACTCTCCAGCCTCCTGTTACTCTCTATGTACCCTACTACTCTCCATCCTCCTGTTACTCTCCATGTACTGTACTACTCTCCAGTCTCCAGCCTAATGTACTACTCTCCAGCCTCCTGTTACTCTCCATGTACTGTACTACTATCCAGCCTCCTGTTACTCTCTATGTACTGTACTACTCTCCAGTCTCCAGCCTACTGTACTACTCTCCAGCCTCCTGTTACTCTCTATGTACCCTACTACTCTCCAGCCTACTATACTACTCTCCAGCCTACTGTACTACTGTACTACTCACCCGCCTCCTGTTACTCTCTATGTACTGTACTACTCTCCAGCCTACCATACTACTCTCCAGCCTCCTGTTACTCTCTATGTACTGTACTACTCTCCAGCCTCATGTTACTCTCTATGTACTGTACTACTCTCCAGCCTCCTGTTACTCTCTATGTACTGTACTACTCTCCAGCCTCCTGTTACTCTCTATGTACTGTACTACTCACCAGCCTCCTGTTACTCTCTATGTACTGTACTACTCTCCAGCCTCATGTTACTCTCTATGTACTGTACTACTCTCCAGCCTCCTGTTACTCTCTATGTACTGTACTACTCTCCAGCCTCATGTTACTCTCTATGTACTGTACTACTCTCCAGCCTACTGTATTACTCACCAGCCTCCTGTTACTCTCTTTGTACTGTACTACTCTCCAGTCTCCAGCCTACTGTTCTACTATCCAGCCTCCTGTTACTCTCTTTGTACTGTACTACTCTCCAGTCTCCAGCCTACTATACTAGTACTCTCCAGCCTACTGTATTACTCACCAGCCTCCTGTTACTCTCTTTGTACTGTACTACTCTCCAGTCTCCAGCCTACTGTACTACTATCCAGCCTCCTGTTACTCTCCATGTACTGTACTACTCTCCAGTCTCCAGCCTAATGTACTACTCTCCAGCCTCCTGTTACTCTCCATGTACTGTACTACTCTCCAGCCTCCTGTTACTCTCCATGTACTGTACTACTCTCCAGTCTCCAGCCTAATGTACTACCCTCCAGCCTCCTGTTACTCTCTATGTACTGTACTACTCTCCAGCCTACTATACTACTCTCCAGCCTACTGTACTACTATCTCATTTTGATTTGATGACCAGCAATGATAGGTGTTGATGCTATTGGGGATACTTATGGGTACTGCTACAGTGTTATGCCACACAGTCCTTATTGAAATGCTTGATGGTTTGCTTCTCTATCATCATGAATTGTCTGATAACCGGCAAACAAGCATTATCGTGGAGGTCAATATGTAACTTACTGGCACACAGTTCCATAAAATAACCTGGCTAGATTTGTTTATCTCTACTATAGCCCGCTTCAATTTGAAAGTAATAGTGTATTCTCATGTGCATTGCCAGCCCATCCGCTTTGTCGTTTCCATTTGATTTGATGAGGCACACCTTCAATGCGAGCTGTGGCTGTAATAGGGGATATTATGGAGAGTGGCGCGGTGCAGTATTGGAAGCATGTACTGTAATGACGTCGCCGTAGATTTCTTTGATCTTACGTCCTCGGGCCACAGCCGGTCCTATTGGAAGAGTGTGATGGTAAACTGCGACAACATTGCCAAATGGAGCCTGTTATTAACTCATTGGCTCACTGGGGTTTGAAGACTAATTCACAAGATGGGGCCTCTAGGGCTGAGGGCAGTGCTTGGGATGGTCTTTGTGGAACTAGTTCCATTATAGTTTATAGATGCTTCTCCCTTGAGTGCCAAGCTAGAACTGTGCTCTATTTCTCTGTTTTGACATAATCATGGTTATTTATTTTAATTATGAATGGCACTGATATAAAATGAGGCAGCTGAAACCAACAATCCAGATATTCAGAGAAAACAAATCTGTACAAATACCAAAAATACCAAAGCTGGCTGTTGATGTTTTTTATTTCCAGTTGTCCCAGTTAAAGTGCGGCACTTAGCGTTGTGATTGTCCCTGTGTGTCTTGTCTGCCTTGTTAAAATATGGTGACATCTCGAGAGCAGCTTAAAAAGACAAACGGATGCCTAACACATTTATGTGAAATTAGACGCCCTGCCAATCCTTTTAGAGCGTAAATGAGAGGAGCATCGAAGAGCATCTCTGACAGTCCGTTACCGCTCTGCCCTTAATACAAGTCTCTTCCAGCCAAACACCCAGCCAGCCAGCATCACTTACAACTGCCCATTATGCAGATGTTTGAATCCCTACAAGCCAAACTCTTTATCTTACATCTTTGCAGACTCATGTTCCACTCGTGTTCGTTATTCACTTGGCTGCTCTCCTTTTGGCGTTCCCAGGGTTTAATGCTACAGCTATGAAGGGAAGAGTCACTAGCCCTAACCAAGTAGAAATGACAAGAGGCAAAAAAATGGATGAGAGAAATTAGGGGGGGGTGTCAACAAATTACGAAGCCATTAATTAAATTGCAATCACCTCAGCACAGTGACTTCATTGTAACGTTGCACTCATCACGGATAAACTGTAGGAAGATACTAAACCTGCCAGCAGCAGCTCTCTAGTCGACTATCAAAACCAGTCGACACTGTGCATCATAGTTGACACTGTGCATCATAGTTGACACTGTGCATCCAGTTGACTAATCATATGTGGTTTTAGGAATAAACAATATAAATAAATTGAACATAGATTTGTTTGAACAATAATTTTCTACATGATGTCATGTTAAATAAACATAATTTAAGGTATTTAGACTAGAGACTGAAAGACTCCCGTGTTGTTACTGCAGTTAAACAGTCACTGCAGCTCAGACAAGTTGCTGGGGTTTAGCGGCTCATTTGTAAACAGCCTCTCAGAGCCAATCAGGACCCTGCTATTTAACATACCCCCAGGTAGGTCCCGCCTACATTAGTTAACCCTTTAGTGGCTGTTTTTGAAACCTTTTTGAATTTGAATTGATTATTTTTATTGGGTGAAAAAATATGATCTCCCGTGACTAGTCGACTACTTTTTGGGAATAGTTGAGTACTAAAATGCAGTAGTCATGAATGCCCTACTGTACACCAGCTCCCTAATACTGTATATTACCCAGAATCCTACTGTACACCAGCTCCCTAATACTGCATATTACCCAGAATTGAGAGTTCACATAAACCAGCACAGTGCATATGGTATCTAGTTTATATTATGACATAGTGTATAATATTATCATGACCTCTTCTGCTGAAATGATCCAGTTAGAATATAAAATGAGACTGGGTGACAGTGTCTGTGCTCAAGGCCCTCCTCCTGTATGAATGAAGTAGCTAGCTCATTAAATGTCCCCCAGAGACGAGACACAAAGGTGACTTCATTTCTGCTCTTTATTTCTGTCCTCCACTCCCTTTTCAAGTGGTACCTTTTATATGTCCCTCTGTTTAATTAAGCTGGACACTTATCTGATCAGTCTTGTTCAGTTCTGGAGAGGAGTAAAATAACTCTGAGAGACAGAGGAGCTCGAGATAATGCGAAGGAATATTATCACTATCACAAGGCAAGTGGGAAGCGGTGAAAGGGGGGGAGCTGTCTGTATTACCAAAGTCATTTTGACAACAATGGGCCTGTCAATCAGGTGCAAGGACAAAGCGGCATTGATTTGATCCCACCTCCGCATCTCTGCCTTTGCATCTTCAGCTTTGTTTCAGCTGCCTTGGCTTCTTTCCACCAGACAACCCTGCATATTTGTGCCTTGTGTTGTGAACACTAATAGTCAGATTTTTGTTATCTTACAAAGAAATCAAAACTACCTCCTCCTCTTTTGATATTCAGAATGCCACAACCAACAACCTTTTTTAGTGTCATGACTTTGCGTAGTTTCACAAGAAAGTGTTGCTGTCAAGAAACGCAAGTTGCTCACTTAGATAGTTGATGCTATCATAATGAGCTGGTGAGATATAGACTTTTGATAGAACTCCTCAGAGAATGCACAGTATGCATGCATTATTGATTATGATAACCACATCAGGGTTGTAAGTAGGGCAGTAATTGGCTGCTGGATTTGCTGCTACAGTACACCTTCCTGGCTTCGAGAAGCTGCTGATAGAGCAGAGGAGGCCTCTAAACTTGGCCTATCATTTGAAGTGACCGCACCAGATTGACTAATAAGATAGCCACCCTTTTCCCATCTCGACTTTATCTCTGCAGCCCTCCTCCTCACAGTGGATCATATTTCCCTTCACACACCGTTTAACCCACCTTTGGCTGTTTGCAGGTCAGATCAGAGATACACAGCTCAAAATCAACCCTTTACCCATCCATGCCGGCACCATCATTTAGTGCTCCAGTGCCCGATAGATAAATATCTGAGCAATTCCCCTCCATGCAAATCATGTGACAAATCATGTGGCAAATCATGCCGATTGCTGTTCTGTAATTGTGGGTCACAGCCAGGGTTACCGTTGTACTGTAATTACAGGACATCGTCCTGTAAAATTCATCAAAGTCTGGTAAATTAAAATCTGCTGTACACGTGTCCTGTAAATTATCTCCCGATGCAATTAATTACGGTAATTGTATTAAAATGGGCTGCACACACCTTCACAGTCACACACACATCCTTCTATTAAATAAATGAATGTTATTCATGTTTTAAGATAATAAGATAATAAGATAAGATTAACTTTATTGTCCCACGCATGGGAAATTTGTCTTGGGCTTACACCCACACTGCAGCCATAAAAACATACATACATACATACATACATACATACATACATACATACATACATACATACACACAGGACAACAGCCAAGTGCGACGTTACACAAATACATAGTTTGTCTGGCCAACAAAGTATCCGGCAAAACAGTCGGGGGAGCTCAGGCATCAATCAATCGACTCAAGACATAACAACCTGCCTCACCTCACTGCAATGCAGTATTTCAAGATACATTTCTTATAATATATATAAATATATATAATTGTGCTACATTACAAGTCTTGATATCGATATTCGATAATTGTACATTTGTTTATCTGCTGCTGTTTATCAGTTTAATCGAAATGGGAATAAAATAATTTTTAAATCTGTTTAATCGGCAGCGAGGTACCCTGAACCTCCTGCCAGAGGGCAGTATCTCATACTCTGCATGTAGAACATGGGAGGGGTCAGAAACTATTCTGTTAGCCTGCCTCAGAGTGGCCTGTTCAAAAATAGACTGCAGGGATGAGTGGTCTTTCACCCCTATAATCTTCCATGCCGTGTGCATCAGACGGACCAGTTTGGACTTTATTTGTACAGATAGGTTACCGAACCAAGCTGTTTTTTCTTCTCCAGCACAGGGCAGTCGCTTTATTTCTCGCTCTCCCTTATCTCCCTTCTTTCCCTTCTTTCCCTCTGCCTGCAACAACACCCAGAGCAAACTTGCATTCGTCTACTCGAAATGACAAATATGGATTTATTGGATTTACTAAGCTGGTCTCTCAACGCAAATCAACTAAACTTTGAGGAATGCGGCGTCCGGGGAACACCCACCCTCTGCCCAGGGGCACGGGAAGACAACAGCGATTGACCCTAGGCTGTGACGTCATGAAAATTGAGATGGGCGGTCAGTGAATTTGAACTGTGAAAAATGGATCATATCTGGATATATCATAGAAATTCCACTGATCTAAGGAGAATATGAACTAAGTTGGGAATCAGAGACTTGACACCTGCTGTTGACTTTCTGGTCTGTGTGACCCTGGTCTGTGTGACCGAAAGGAATTCCAGGCAACCAAAACATTCTATCCTAATCTGGACTCTCGTACTGCCAAGGACGCAGCGCTCCTGATTTTTCGTCTGCAACTGAGCTCTTTCCCCCCCAAACCCCCTGCCTTGTTAGCCCTTGCATCCTCCTCCCCCCCACCCCTGTTTTCCTCAGCAACCCCCCCCCCCCCCCTGCTGGTAATCCTGTACATTTACAACAAATGTATATGTATTGTATAATATTGAAGTGTGCCTTATTACTTTTCAAATTAGTAATAATGTGAATTGAGTGTATTTCATCCATTTCATTTAGATGCTCTGTTCAATGCAAGACGGCGCCGCCCATGGCTGCTGTGGCGTTACTGTGCTCTTATGTGAAAAAAGATTAATGCACCTTAATGCCAAAACAAGTTCCTATATGTTACATAACATAATGGCGAATAAATGATATCTGATTCTGATTCTGATTCTGATTCTGTGATGCCGTATCTAATAAGGCTCTCTAAAACAGACTGATAAAAAAGTAACATAAATTTCTTGTCGACACCATGAACTCTGAGGCGGCGTAGAAAGTGCAGGTGTTGTTGTAGTCTGCTGCACAGACTATCAACGTGGGTGCTCCAGGTTAACGCATTGTCAACGCAGACCCCGAGATACTTGTAAGAGGAGACCTGCGAGATGGGCTGCTCGTGGATGACCACTGACTGTTTATAGGCTAGGATGGTGAATGAAACAACATTTAAAATTAGGCTACATTTATTTTGAATGCAGGAGGCCGCCGTAGGCTAACGTGCTATGACAAGCGAGCAAGAGAGACATCATGGCCAAACAATCAAGCAGGTCTATTAATGACAATGACAACGATGAAAATCAGTGTGAAACTGAAGATGATGATGAAGATGATGATGAAGGCTAATTGAGTCTTATTGGCCTGGTTTATACTTTTAAATAAAAAATATGAATATACATGCCCAATTATGTCATTCTTTATATAGCCTAAGCCTATATTGATTCTTTTTAAGCTCAATGAACACAGATTTAATATGTGTCCGGAATTTATCCCACTTGTCCTGTAATTTGAAATCTTGAAGGACACGTTGTCCTGCACCTGTTTTTCCTAGCGGAAACACTGGTCACAGCATGTGGCTCAGTGCTTTCTCCCTTTTACAGTATATGCTTTGAGCTGCTGTGATACTAACGTCTTTCTCTCTCTCTATTTCCCTCTCTGTGTCCCTCCCTCCCTCCCCCATCATCTCTTCAAAGGTGTTGCCAAGCATACTGCAGAAGCATTGCTGTATCTTACCAGACAGGAACACAGGTAAGCACAGAAGAGTTGTCCACTCTCAACCATGCTCACTTCAACCCAGTTGCACAGTCACACAGACAGACAGTCAACGGGTGGAGCGAGGGGTGGTTGTGCTGGGGAGGAGGTGCAGGGTGGCCGGGGTTCATATTTGTCTGTATACCTGTGTCTTTGTGTCTCCTCTCTACATCTGTGAGCTCATACCTGCTCTCTCAGCTATTTGCATTCTTTCTAACTGATATTTTTCAGCAAAAATGATGATGATTTTGCTGCTATTTGGGCACAAATGGACTGGGTTGCTTGCAGGGCTCAAAATTGACACCAGGCAAATGCTGGTAAAATATGCAAGTGGCAAGTCATCTATTGAGTGGCTGGTAAAAATAATTCAACTGTTTTTATTGGTACAGAAATACATAGTAGTACAGCAGTGTAAGTATAAAACAGTGTGTACAAGTATTTTCTTTTCTTTATCCTCTTCCAAAACTTGCTGTGGACTTTCAGAGTATTTCAGGCAACAACACAATACAAATAGTATGAAACAAACAGAACACAACCTTTACAAATCTTGCATAAACCCACCCCTCACTCACCCACCCTGATCGGGGGGAGGGAATAGATAGAGGCGAGATTAGGAAAAAGGAAATTGGGCTGTTGTGGCGGTTGGCTGGGGGAATTTGAACATTCACTTGCCGTTTGGCCGGTCGACAAAAAAGTTAATTTTGCACCCTGGTTACATGCTATAATTCTGATTATTATGAGTGTTAATTCCTAGTCTTTTATAACATACTTTTACATGGACAGGACTCTCTGGCCATAAACTTCCTGTCTGAGAGAGAGGAAAGGGGGCGGGGTTGATGCAACTTGTGACGTTGATGGGCTTCTTCACATCGTTGCAGGTGTGAAGCGCTGGCTGATGAAATTGAAGAGCAGGGAGATATACTCAGGTACCCGGCCGCAGACTGATTTTCTGACTTTCTCTATCTCTGTCTGTGAGCGAGTCAGCCTCTCTTAACCTCTCTGTGAGCGAGTCAGCCTCTCTTAACCTCTCTCTGTGAGCGAGTCAGCCTCTCTTAACCTCTCTGTCTGTGAGCGAGTCAGCCTCTCTTAACCTCTCTCTGTCTGTGAGCGAGTCAGCCTCTCTTAACCTCTCTGTCTGTGAGCGAGTCAGCCTCTCTTAACCTCTCTCTCTGTGAGCGAGTCAGCCTCTCTTAACATCTCTGTCTGTGAGCGAGTCAGCCTCTCTTAACCTCTCTCTGTCTGTGAGCGAGTCAGCCTCTCTTAACCTCTCTGTCTGTGAGCGAGTCAGCCTCTCTTAACCTCTCTGTCTGTGAGCGAGTCAGCCTCTCTTAACCTCTCTCTCTGTGAGCGAGTCAGCCTCTCTTAACATCTCTGTCTGTGAGCGAGTCAGCCTCTCTTAACCTCTCTCTGTCTGTGAGTGAGTCAGCCTCTCTTAACCTCTCTGTCTGTGAGCGAGTCAGCCTCTCTTAACCTCTCTCTGTCTGTGAGCGAGTCAGCCTCTCTTAACCTCTCTCTGTCTGTGAGCGAGTCAGCCTCTCTTAACCTCTCTGTCTGTGAGCGAGTCAGCCTCTCTTAACCTCTCTCTCTGTGAGCGAGTCAGCCTCTCTTAACATCTCTGTCTGTGAGCGAGTCAGCCTCTCTTAACCTCTCTCTGTCTGTGAGTGAGTCAGCCTCTCTTAACCTCTCTGTCTGTGAGCGAGTCAGCCTCTCTTAACCTCTCTCTGTCTGTGAGCGAGTCAGCCTCTCTTAACCTCTCTCTGTCTGTGAGCGAGTCAGCCTCTCTTAACCTCTCTGTCTGAGTCAGCCTCTTTTAACCTCTCTGTCTGTGAGTCAGCCTCTCTTAACCTCTCTGTCTGTGAGCGAGTCAGCCTCTCTTAACCTCTGTCTGTGAGCGAGTCAGCCTCTCTTAACATCTCTGTCTGTGAGCGAGTCAGCCTCTCTTAACCTCTCTGTCTGTGAGCGAGTCAGCCTCTCTTAACCTCTCTGTCTGTGAGCGAGTCAGCCTCTCTTAACCTCTCTCTGTCTGTGAGCGAGTCAGCCTCTCTTAACCTCTCTGTCTGAGTCAGCCTCTTTTAACCTCTCTGTGAGTCAGCCTCTGTACCCCCCTGGTCCAGCAGCTGGATCGTAAGGTGTGTTTTGTGTTTTTTTTTTTCTGTGGAAAAAAAAGTTTTGGGAGTTCAGGCCTGAAATTTTCCCCATCATTTTTTTTGATTTATCATGGTAATTCACCCTTCCGCCACCCTAAAAAAGTGTTCCTGGCACAAAGTAAGTGCTATAATCATGTTAGAACCCCTAAGATCCAGCAGCCCGCGTATTGAAACCATTAAAACCACTTTTTTGAGACCTCCAGGAATTTTTTACAAAATTAATCTATTTTATTTTTTTCAGCGGGCATCCTGGACCAAATACCTTTAAATTTGACCTTAATATCTAACCTTGGAGTTGGTTGAACATTTGGTGGAGTTACAAGCATTCAAAATCCATTGCATATTTTTCCCATTGATTTCAATGTTAATTTAGCAAAAAAACAACATTTTTTTTTGACTCCCACCTACTTTCCCCAAAAATAATTATTTTTCTGATCTTACACCTCTCAGCTCGAGTCAATACATCAAATTTGTAGCTTCTATTGTGTTTGGCCCCGCCCCTGTATTTGATCAGTGCTGGCATAGCAGCCAATTGCATGCAGTTTAACATGAAATACACAGTACAGTGGTCGTCATAGCAACATGTCACATGACCTGGGAACCCGGATTTTCCAGTGCAAACTACTGATTTGAAGCCTTTAGACCGAGATTGATGGATCAATGAAGCTATCTTATGTTTTTTGTGAAAATTAGCTGGCAGTCGAAAATTAGCAGTTTCCCACAGGGGGATATCCAGGTGGCATTGATGGGAAGGCAAAAAAATCATATTTTGTCTTTTCTACTGTAAATTTGATTGTACAGTAAGTACAGTAAACTGGCATTTGAGGGGTTAAAATTCTGAGTAAGCATGAAATGTTGATATGAGGTATGAGGGATGAAGTTACCAATGGATAAGAATCAATATAAAAATCATAATAATAATTATAATAATTATTATGAATATAACAAATAACTATTGACTATCAATATCCAGCTGCTGGATTAGGGGTTTTAACAGGCAAAAAATATAAGGGGGGTACAAGGGTTAACCTCTCTGTCTGTGAGTCAGCCTCTCTTAACCTCTCTCTGTCTGTGAGTCAGCCTCTCTACCTTTCTGTCTGTGAGCGAGTCAGCCTCTCTTAACCTCTCTCTGTCTGTGAATTAGCCTCTCTTAACCACTCTCTGTCTGTGAGTCAGCCTCTCTTAACCTCTCTGTCTGAGGTCTGAGTCAGCCTCTCTTAACCTCTCTGTCTGTGAGTCAGACTCTCTTAACCTCTCTCTCTGTCTTTCCACCAAACAAATAGGCAGGCAAAAAAAATCTCATTTTGATTGTTTATTATAAAACACATATTCAAAAACAGACAATAACACCTGAATGTCTTCTTCATCACTGCCAGTGCAGCTCCCTCTGGCTCTGCCATCTTTCAACGTTCGTTGCTGATGTGACTTCGCCAGCACATGATATATTTTGCCCTACCCTTAACCAATCGTCAGTCTTCATTGCCTAAACCAACCCAATCAGAGGCAGAGTAGTGCCGGGTCTTGCTGCAAGAGAGGCAAGGATGCTAAAAAGCAAGGATGAGACAACAACTGTCTGTCATAATGGAACTGGAAGTGCTTTATTGGCTACACAGGCACACTTGACATATGCAATGTCTCCTCCTCTTTAATCCAAACCGCAGCAGAAATCTCCACTGCGTGCTTTGCTCATGGATTTTCTCTGGCGAGTAGCTTGTAGCTTTTGCAGGAAGCTACAAGCGACTTGGGTCTATCAATAGCTTAGCTACTGAAAAAGCTACTTGGTTCAAAAGTAGTGAAGCCACCACCAAGCTACTGAGAAATGTAGTTAAGCTATGTAGCTTCGCTACTTGTAGCAAGCTACTGCCCAACACTGTGCTTATGGGACAATCCAATTTTTGTTTTCACAAGTAGGACCTTAGCTCAAGTTTGTTTGTCTTCTCTGGTCGACTCACCTTCCCAGCAGGATTTGTTGCTCCGGTGCTGTTGGTTGAGGTGGCTGGCCATTAGTGTATGAATATGGAGGACCCAGAGGTGCAGCGCTCAGCTGATCTTAGAACAAGGTGTTATGACAGAGTGGACCCTTATTAAAACAATAGGCTCATGCATATGGATGTCTGAAGCTCAGAACCTGTCCCAGGGAGACTTCCAAAGACACTGGTCAGGGACAGGACAGCTACTGTAACAATACTGTTACTTCAGAGTTTGTGAGTGTGAGTGTGTGTGTGTGTGTGTGTGTGTGTGTGTGTGTGTGTGTGTGTGTGTGTGTGTGTGTGTGTGTGTGTGTGTGTGTGGGTGTGGGTGTGTGTGTGTGTGTAGCCTACTATGTGCATGTTGAGTTGACAGCAACATCAGTTTGACTACACTTGTTTGCAAATTCCATTTTATTTTCAAGGACGTTGCTCCGCTCCAGAAATGATTTTTATTCTGATAGATTGTGCTGTCAAGAAGACACAGCACTTGACACTTCTCTTGAGTACTCAGCACTTGTGCATCAGCAAACCTCCAATTTCGTTAAAAAAACACTTCCACCAAAGTTCATAGATTACTGTTCGTCGGCGAGGCCATCTCAACGACGTGTCGGAGCATTTGTTGAGTACTGTAACTTCAGCCAGTTTTGCTATTCCTACCAAACAGTGCCCCGATGGTTTGTGAATATGTATTGTCTACCTTGGCATCCTGTTTCCATGACGACACAGCTAGCGGTATCAGAGGAGGCAGAGAGTGTACTGTGACCGTTTCTAATCACCGTAACCTCTCCCTGCTGTTTGGATGATGCGGGGCTGTTGTATTTGCTAAACAGAAGGCAAAAATTAACAATGACATTGGACAGAGGAGGAGGATGCATTGGTGAGTGGAAGAGTTTTGAGGTGGCCGGGGTCTGCCCAAAGAGAGACTTCAGTTGGAAAATGTGAACATGACATACTGTAGTGCTGGAGGAAAGAGCAGAGGGAGCGAGACAGGTGGAACATCTGGATTATGATAAAGAACAAGTGAAATTAAAGCGAATCTGAAAGTAATGGCCGTGAAAAGATTGGTATCGCCCTCTTGTGTGTGTGTGTGTGTGTGTGTGTGTGTGTGCGTGTGCGTGTGCGTGTGCGTGTGCGTGTGCGTGTGCGTGTGCGTGTGCACACATGTGCGTGTGCACACATGCAATGCTGCATTGAGTGAAGGGCGCCCTCTCCTGGTCAGTCTTCCCAACAGTAACAAATCCATCTCCTAGTGCACACAGACTCTCTTCCTATCTTCCTCCTCCCCTCTGTTTCTCAGCCCGACTCTGAGGCTTGTGCATAGAAAAACGCCGGAGATGAGCTTATCGTAATCTCACACTCTCCCTCTCTCTTATCTCGCCCAGTGTGCTCCGAGAGTGGAAGCCTTTTCTGCTGATGAGCCCTCTTCACACACTGCTGAAGACTCCTGTATTTATAGGCATTCATTAGCGTGTGAATATTTCAACACTCTATTGCCATTTTTCACATCCATGCCGAATTTCTGGCATCCTGTTATCATCTCTTCCTATCCCAGGCTGGCAGCCTCTCCCCTGCTCTAGCATAAAAAAAGAAGGTGATTAATAATTCCCTTTTATGTAATCTCTACTGCACTGGAACCCCACATTCCAACGTTTTGAGGATTTGTATAGTGGGTGCATGTATGTAGCTTTTAGGTTTGCAGTGTCTCACATTAGTAGCTCTGCCACTGTCACCCTAGAAAAAGCACTGCAAAGGGGCCTGTTATTGTTGTCCTTTCCTGTATGTTTTGGACCTTTCTGTTTTGCATTCGTGAACTTATAGCTTCATTGATTTTTTTTCTCCCCTCCCCTCCCCTCCCCCAAACAGACAGACACACACACACACACACACACGTGCGCAGACGCCCGCACGCACGCACACGCACACACACACACACACACACACACACACACACACACACACACACACACACACACACACACACACACACACACACTTCCCCTGTACTGTTAGATCGTTTGTTAGGCTTTCCGCAATAAGGCGATCATCACTGATCTGACACCTTTGGGAATTCTTGTGACACTGCCACCCTTTGGAAATGTTAATTGCTCCCAGAGTTTTCAAGTGCATGGTTTGTAAATCAATTGTTCTGTCACTATTCTATTTGCATATTCAAGTCAGGTGCCAAATGCCAAGGTAACTCTGACTGAGCATGCAATTTGTGGTCTCCAACTGTTGTGCAAGCAGTTTACCCCCATGTAATGCATGAAATTACAATGTTTAAATACGTATTGTCCATGCTGATGTATCTTACTGTGCTAGCAACGGACAAGGAAATACATATCACAAGCTGCTGTAATAATTGTCATGTAAGTTATTTAGCCTAAACCATAACTCAGTATGTATGCAGAAGAGAGCTGCAATTCAGGCATCATAACAATTATAACTAGAAGGGCACTTGGAGCGCGTATACCTCTGCCATGGCCAATAGTTCCGTCTGCTAGTGGGATCGGCTCCAAAATGTAATGGGTTCTGCCTTGGCCCATATACCCTTCCATGAAGTTTCATGAAAATGGGCCCAGTAGTTTTTCTGCAATCTTGGTGACGAACAAACCGCCTCCTTGGTGGAAGTAACAATTAATGTTCCTGTTAAAAACGTTAGTCTGCATTCAGAAGTACCAGAAAGTTGACTTCAGCTGTTTGTAAAAAAAAAGAAGGAAATAAATGAAAAAGTCAGCTTCAGTAGTTTTGTTGATACATCATTAGTCATGTAGCCATCTGTGGGGTGGCCTGTGAGAACCTTCACATGTCGCTGCTACACATTGTTAGTGTGGTGGCCTGTGAGAACCTTCACATGTCGCTGCTACACATTGTTAGTGTGGTGGCCTGTGAGAACCTTCACATTTCGCTGCTACACATTGTTATTGTGGTGGCCTGTGAGAACCTTCACATGTCCCTGCTACACATTGTTAGTGTGGTGGCCTGTGAGAATCTTCACATGTCCCTGCTACACATTGTTAGTGTGGTGGCATGTGAGAACCTTCACATGTCCCTGCTACACATTGTTATTGTGGTGGCCTGTGAGAACCTTCACATGTCCCTGCTACACATTGTTAGTGTGGTGGCCTGTGAGAACCTTCACATGTCCCTGCTACACATTGTTAGTGTGGTGGCCTGTGAGAATCTTCACATGTCCCTGCTACACATTGTTATTGTGGTGGCATGTGAGAACCTTCACATGTCCCTGCTACACATTGTTAGTGTGGTGGCCTGTGAGAATCTTCACATGTCCCTGCTACACATTGTTAGTGTGGTGGCCTGTGAGAACACTTAACATGTCGCTGCTACACATTGTTAGTGTGGTGGCCTGTGAGAATCCTTCACATGTCGCTGCTACACATTGTTAGTGTGGTGGCCTGTGAGAATCTTCACATGTCCCTGCTACACATTGTTATTGTGGTGGCATGTGAGAACCCTTCACATGTCCCTGCTACACATTGTTAGTGTGGTGGCCTGTGAGAATCTTCACATGTCCCTGCTACACATTGTTAGTGTGGTGGCCTGTGAGAACACTTAACATGTCGCTGCTACACATTGTTAGTGTGGTGGCCTGTGAGAATCCTTCACATGTCCCTGCTACACATTGTTAGTGTGGTGGCCTGTGAGAACCCTTCACATGTCACTGCTACACATTGTTAGTGTGGTGGCCTGTGAGAACACTTAACATGTCGCTGCTACACATTGTTAGTGTGGTGGCCTGTGAGAACACTTCACATGTCGCTGCTACACATTGTTAGTGTGGTGGCCTGTGAGAACCTCCACATGTCGCTGCTACACATTGTTAGTGTGGTGGCCTGTGAGAATCTTCACATGTCCCTGCTACACATTGTTAGTGTGGTGGCCTGTGAGAACCTTCACATGTCCCTGCTACACATTGTTAGTGTGGTGGCCTGTGAGAACCCTTCACATGTCCCTGCTACACATTGTTAGTGTGGTGGCCTGTGAGAACCCTTCACATGTCCCTGCTACACATTGTTAGTGTGGTGGCCTGTGAGAACCCTTCACATGTCCCTGCTACACATTGTTAGTGTGGTGGCCTGTGAGAACACTTAACATGTCGCTGCTACACATTGTTAGTGTGGTGGCCTGTGAGAACACTTAACATGTTGCTGCTACACATTGTTAGTGTGGCGGCCTGTGAGAACCCTTCACATGTCCCTGCTACACATTGTTAGTGTGGCGGCCTGTGAGAACCCTTCACATGTCCCTGCTACACATTGTATAAATAATGAACCACAGAAGGTTGAGAATTTGTTTTGCAGGTATTTTGAGATTTTGAGTGATTTGGTCTCCATAGTACATCATGGTGAATAATTATTTTCATAAAACAAAAGGGAAAGTATTTATTCTATGGCTTTTGTGGAATGCCACTGTAGAAAATATTATGTTGTGGAATTTCTAAACCAATTTTTTCCTCACATTTTACTTTTAGACACATAACAGATTAAAATACTAATAATTTTTTTTTTTATCTGAGAGAGCTATCTCATTCATTAAAAAAGTTATATATATGGGAATTTCTAATTTATGGAAATATCAAAAATGAAAATGTCAAATTTTCACCATGTGAAGGGTTTTTGCAGGCCACCACACATTTATCGTTGCACAAAATATTGTGATAGGTAAAACTCCTAATGGACATGTTGTAGCTGTAAAATGTTATGCAATTTCGCATCAGCAGTGCTCAACAGCATTTTCAGCCCTATATGCAAATCACACAGTGGAACAAAGTAGGGAGAGAAAGCCTTAGAGTAAGACGAGAAGAGAGGAGAAGAGAAGAGGAGAGGAGAGAAGAGGGGAGAAGAGAAGAGAAGATGAGAATGGTAAGGGGGTTGAAAGAAAGGGAGAAGTGTGAATCAAAGAGGGGCAGAGAATTGACCGCAAAGGACGGGGAGGAAGACTTGAAGAGAGGAAGAGTGGACAGGAGAAGAAATAGGGTGTTCTCAGATTCAGCAAAGCTTATTCGGGTGCTATCATTCTGTCCTAAATCCTAAGAGGAAAACATCTTGATGGGTTTGATGTCTATGAATCAGTGAATACTGATCACTAAAAAAATTAAAGCACAGAACTTAATGAAAGGCGACTGATGGGAAATTAGCGGTATGTAAGCTTGAAGCATCCTTCAAATTAGAATTTGAAATTATGTGCTTTTACAATGATTACAGTAGCTCTGGGTATTAGCAGACATAGAAAAAAGATTGGGCTATTTTACCATGCACAGATAAAGAGGGCAACAAACTATCTCTACATGGGATTTAAACTGAAAGCCTTCCTCTGCATGGGGTTTTAGCAGATTATATGAACTATGGTGCGTTGTATCTTAGTTAACTGTTCACATGTTGCCTGTGACAGAATGAGACCGGTAGACAACGACATTGCACCAGATGCTCCAAGTGTGGCATTGTGGAGTGCAGCGCCAGTCTGTTAAGATGTTGTCCATCTTTTACATCAATTATGTGTACATTACTCAACCTGATAAGTATCTATTCTTATTTTGCCTTGTAAAAACAAAACAGAATTAACGTCATAAATGGGACTCTTGAAAGCAAAGCTTCTTAAAAATGTTCTCAAGTCAAGGTTACTTTATTTGTCTCCTGTAGGAGAAATTTCTCTTGGATAAAAGGCAAAGGGGTTCTTAAATTTTCCTATCTTTAAGATATCTTTCCATTTTCTTAAATTTGTTGCAGTGAAAAGATAAGCCTCTGCTTCATTTAAACACATGTATTAATGGTACTTACTATATCTTGAGCTTAACATTTTATTGTTAGACTTAAGGCTGTTACACACCAAGAGCGATGCGAATATACACCACGAAATTGTCAATCACAATCACCTGTCAATCACAGCAACAGATTTGTCGGAAGCAAATTTCTGAAAAATCAACCTTGGTCCGAAAAAATAAACGCCGCAACAACGCTCAGTGAAACTTCGCCGTTGGTATACACGGTTGCATTGACTGATATAGGTTTGGAAAATAATATTGACGTGCGAATTAATCGCACGAAAATAACGCTCCCGATGTGTAAAGACCTTTAGGCTTGCATTTGCTGATAAGCGGTTTATATATCATTAACATTTTCTTCTTAAAGCTAATATGTGATTAAAATTGACCAACTATTATATCACTAGCATTAATGTCATCAAACATTCTTATTTTATGAGATTAGTATTTTTAGGTAACTTCTCTAGATCAATCTGAACACTCTTTTCCTGCCATTGACGTGATCTAACGTCATTTCCGAGACGCTTCCCCGCCAATCACGTGATTCCACAGCAATCCATGTTTTCACTGTTATATGATAGATGGCGCTCTTACCCACCTTGTGAATAGTACAGCACTTCCAGTGTTACAAAGAAGCCACCGTGATAGTCTACCAAAACCAGGAAGCAGAGAAAAGTCTCCCATCAGGAAAGCTCCAAGCTTGCTGCTCAAAGCGCTGGTACTGGGGCAGCTTTGACCAACCCGAGGCGCTGATAACACGGACTCATGACAGCAAGGCAGCCTCTCAATCAAACCTGAAGGATTTTTTTCACCAGGCGCTGTCAAAGTTCTCCTCTCAGGTAGTTAAGTAATCCAGTTTGTGAGCTCTCACACAGTGTAAATTTCAGCCGGTAGATGAGCTCCAGACCTCCAGACATGGAGAACCCCGCCTCCCTCGAGCGGACTGAATCTCCCTCATACATCGGTATTACAGTGAAAGGTATGACCATGAACATGTTTGGTCGGAAAGGGAAACCAAATCATAGGGCTGCATAGTTGGGTGCAACACCGGCCAGTATCCACTATCCGCCCTCAGAGACATTGATTTGGTTCAGGACCCGTGAACATATTTTACAAAAATGCTTTTTTCTACCCTTTTTGTGGGACAGGCGGATGTTTTCGATGAACACTACCTACATTCAAGTGTTGATAACCAAAGAATGGATGAAGCTACATCTTTTTTTTAATGAAAGTGCTATTCAGTATTTACATTGTCATAGAACAAAATATTCAGTGGGTCTTGGAAGACTAGTGAGAATGGTCAGAGACGCTGGCAGTGGCCCCTGATTACCAACATACATTCCAATGTATCCCGGCCTAGAGACTTGTCCGAAGTCCATCAACTGCATCAGTGTAATGGCTTCTCTCTTTACCTTGCTTAGCCAAAGTCGCAGCCCGTCCATCTTCATACTTCACTGAGTGCTGCCTGTGCCTGCCCGCCCCGCTGTGAGGCCCACTGACATGGGAGGGAATCAGCAGCTGCTCTATTAGCCAACATAATTAACGGGCGAGCTGTTGCTTTCTCTCTGAGCGCATCCAGCCTGCCTTTAGAAACCTTTCCCTCATAGCATGCACACACACACACACACACACACACACACACACACACACACACACACACACACACACACACACAGTACACACAGATATGCATTCTGTATGAACATGCACTGTTAGCACACACACACACACACACACACACACACACACACAGTACACACACACAGATATGCATTCTGTATGAACACACACTGTTAGCACACACGCACGCACACACACACACACACACACACACACACACACACAGTACACGCACATATATGCATTCTGTATGAACACACACACACACACGCAGTATGCACACTCTCACTGAGGATCCTCAACATCAATCTGTAGCTAAGACATTCTGCGAGAGCCTGTCTTTCTCTGATAGTGCTCAGATGCCTTGATCATCATAATTGGCATCTGTCAGTCTTGGAAGAATATGGAGTTGTGCTCTGGATTCTCCAGTGCACAAAGCCTGGCTAGGTAGATATGGAGGACAGGCTGTTACCAAAGCCTGGGTAGGTAGATACGGAGGACAGGCTGTTATCAAAGCCTGGTAGATATGGAGGACAAACTGGTACCAAAGCCTTGGTAGGTAGATATGGAGGACAGGCTGTTACCAAAGCCTGGGTAGGTAGATATGGAGGACAGGCTGTTATCAAAGCCTGGTAGATATGGAGGACAAACTGGTACCAAAGCCTTGGTAGGTAGATATGGAGGACAGGCTGTTACCAAAGCCTGGTAGATATGGAGGACAGGCTGTTATCAAAGCCTGGATAGGTATATATGGAGGACAGGCTGTTATCAAAGCCTGGGTAGGTAGATATGGAGGACAGGCTCTGTTATCAAAGCCTTGGTAGGTAGATATGGAGGACAGGCTGTTACCAAAGCCTGGTAGATATGGAGGACAGGCTGTTATCAAAGCCTTGGTAGGTAGATATGGAGGACAGGCTGTTACCAAAGCCTGGTAGATATGGAGGACAGGCTGGTACCAAAGCCTGGTAGATATGGAGGACAGGCTGTTATCAAAGCCTGGGTAGTTAGATATGGAGGACAGGCTGTTATCAAAGCCTGGTAGATATGGAGGACAGGCTGTTATCAAAGCCTGGTAGATATGGAGGACAGGCTGTTATCAAAGCCTGGGTAGGTAGATATGGAGGACAGGCTGTTATCAAAGCCTGGGTAGGTAGATATGGAGGACAGGCTGGTACCAAAGCCTTGGTAGGTAGATATGGAGGACAGGCTGTTACCAAAGCCTGGTAGATATGGAGGACAGGCTGTTATCAAAGCCTTGGTAGGTAGATATGGAGGACAGGCTGTTACCAAAGCCTGGTAGATATGGAGGACAGGCTGTTATTAAAGCCTTGGTAGGTAGATATGGAGGACAGGCTGGTACCAAAGCCTGGTAGATATAGAGGACAGGCTGTTATTAAAGCCTTGGTAGGTAGATATGGAGGACAGGCTGTTACCAAAGCCTGGGTAGGTAGATATGGAGGACAGGCTGGTACCAAAGCCTGGTAGATATAGAGGACAGACTGTTATTAAAGCCTTGGTAGGTAGATATGGAGGACAGGCTGGTACCAAAGCCTGGGTAGGTAGATATGGAGGACAGGCTGTTACCAAAGCCTGGCTAGGTAGATATGGAGGACAGGCTGTTACCAAAGCCTGGGTAGGTAGATATGGAGGACAGGCTGTTACCAAAGCCTGGGTAGGTATAGATATGGAGGACAGGCTGGTACCAAAGCCTGGGTAGGTAGATATGGAGGACAGGCTGGTACCAAAGCCTGGGTAGGTAGATATGGAGGACAGGCTGGTACCAAAGCCTGGGTAGGTAGATATGGAGGACAGGCTGGTACCAAAGCCTTGGTAGGTAGATATGGAGGACAGGCTGTTACCAAAGCCTGGCTAGGTAGATATGGAGGACAGGCTGGTACCAAAGCCTGGGTAGGTAGATATGGAGGACAGGCTGTTACCAAAGCCTGGGTAGGTAGATATGGAGGACAGGCTGGTATCAAAGCCTGGGTAGGTAGATATGGAGGACAGGCTGTTATCAAAGCCTGGCTAGGTAGATATGGAGGACAGGCTGGTACCAAAGCCTGGGTAGGTAGATATGGAGGACATGCTGTTACGGCATGGAGCAGTTCCCCCCTCTCCATGTCACTGGAATAGTCCCATGGAAAGGCAAATGCCGATAATGTTATTGTCATTATTACCACTGTTATTAGCAACGGATCCAATACTAATACTATAGAAATGGTATGGTCAAACACCAGCGCAAACTCCAATTCTCCCATGGTGTACAAAACCTCTGCCTTCTGGAACAACCCCTTGAACTAAAGCATTTTCAGAACCTCCCCATCTTCAAATAACACTTCGATCGAGCAACAAGGCAGTTCTTGTCATCTGGTTGAAAGTGAGCGCCGTTGAGTAGCTCTCTACTGCTTTCAGATACTCCCCTTTATGGTACACTTGCTCTCCCTCGGCCATGGGAGTAGGGAAAGTGCCCTTGGGTCTTTGGCCTGATGCCTTGATGCCAGCTCTCTATGCTCTTCAGAGAGAGAGAGAGAGAGAGAGAGAGAGAGAGAGAGAGAGAGAATGTATTGGGGAGATAGAAAGCAGACATGAAGGATGGACTGCATGAGCAACAGGGATGAAACGAGATGGAGGAGTGAGAGAATGAGTGAGAGCTGACACTATATAGTCAGGGGAGAGAGGATTTGTGTGAGTGTGTGTGTGTGTGTGTGTGTGTGTGTGTGTGTGTGTGTCTGTGTGTGTGATTGTGTGTGTGTGTGGGGGGGGCCCTCAGCAGCAGCTCTCCTCCTTGTGTGTGCTAAACTCTCTGCTGTAGTTGATAATGAGTCCTGCGCTATCTCTCCCCCTCAGCCTTTCTACTTTATAGTTAGAAGTCTGTCCCCCCCCCACCCCCCCACCCCCCCCACCCCCGGCTCCCCTCCCCTCCACCAGCAGCGGCGAGGCGTAGCCACTGAACTGTTACAGCAGTGGGTAGCTCTGAAACACGGCCTCTCCATCTCACCCAAACCGCACCGCCGAGCCGCCAAATTGTTGATTGTAAAAATTGATGGTAAACAAATGTGACACGGGAGTAGACCAGGCCAACTCAGTGGGACTTTCTTAGCATATCTGACGCTCCCGTTTTTCACGGGAGACTTCCAATTTTCATTGTCCTCTCCCGGTTTCCTCCCAGGGTCACGATTCTCCCCTGTACAGCGTGTATAGAGGGCCAAAGTCGACGTCACTTCCTGTTTCAGCATGCGTACCAGAGACCTTCCATCTGCCATTTATTTTCCCATAGACATTTCATAAAATGCTTATAAAAAATTGTTTTACTTAGTCAAACCAAAACAACTATATTTAGAAACAGGAGAGAACATAGAACATTTCACTTGGACCCCAACTTTTTTTCTTCAATATTTTATTTTCAGTTTTCTTAGAACACAAACAACAACAAGCTCAGACACAGGAAAAGAAAGAAAAGGCATACATACATACATACATACATACATACATACATACATACATATTGTTGAGCAAGTTACTCTGGAAAAGTAATTAGTTACTGATTACTGATTACTTCTTAAAAAAGTAATAAAAGTTACTTTACTTATTACTTTTTCAAAAAGTAACTAGTTACGTTACTAGTTACTTCTTCTTTTTTTATCCCAAATACCTTACACTTAAGTTTACAGTACATATCTAGCATGTCACTGTATTAATTATTTTCGCTTTGTTATGTTAAAAGAAACACCAAAGGCATTTTACTTTGGAATTCGGTTAGAAAGAACAGGAAGTGGTGTGTTAAGACTGGCTAGCTTCACACAAGAAAAGACGTGAAATGAGAGAGTCAGACAGATAACGTGAGTGTAAAGAAAGATGCTGTTACTGTCGGAGTGGTAATAAAACAACACAGCCTCAATACAAACGTTTCAAGCTTCGTTGCTGTAAGAAAAGTGATGATGATCTGTCAACATTCCCTGGGCCGTCTGACTACGGTCAGAAGGCTTTGACCAGAAGGTTAGAAAGTAACAAAGTGTACAACACTTACCCAAAGTGTATCTGTTACTCCAGTGAACTGTTACACCCAAGTCTACCTCACCCAGCGTCGCCTTCAATTTAGCCTCCATCCCCGCATATTCTCTCTCGAGGTAGCCAGCAAACGTCTTTCTCTGTGCCGGCAGCTTGATATTGTTCTTCGTGGCTATTTTCTCTATGATGCATCGATATGAGGGCGAATCAACAGTGCAAATAGGTAGCATCTGCCAAGCTGCTCGCACATAGTTTTCAAAGGACAATAATGTTCTTTGCCTCTTTGACCGAGACAAACTCAAAATAATGGCATGAATACCTCCAGCTTTTGAACACGTATTTCTCTTCTCCTGGCTTCAGCCTCCATCATGCTGCTTTGTTTTGAAGTAACCACACTCTCTGACCTGTCGCGCCGATACGTCATGACGTATGTGCGGCGCGACAGGTCTACCTGAGTCCATGAGGATTACTATTTCTTTTCTTCTCTTTTTACATAGAAAACGCTGCATTCTGGCGGGGCATGATCTAACGCAGTAACGCAGCGTTACTTGGATTAGTAACTGTAATATAATTACTGTTTTGGAAATTGTAACACCTTATATTACTTTGTTACTGAAAAAGTAACTAATTACAGTAACGCGTTGCTAAGTAAACGCGTTACTAAGTAACGCGTTACTGCCCAACACTGTACATACATACATACATACATACATCAGTGGAGGTTATTAATGTATGCAAGGGAGGATGAGCCTCCCTTATTCTTTAGAAGAGATGCGGGATTTTATATAATAATATTTTTTTTTTATAAAATATCAATCAAATGTGTTTTTTCTTAATAAAATTCCTGGTATTCATGATATTCTTAAAATGCTTCAACAGTGACACCTGTAGGGCACTGATGGAAAGGAGAGCGGCATACAGACAGAGTCTGTGCCACTGGGTCTGTCTGTGCCCTCAGGGGTACGCAACATTAACATTACCCCCTTGGGCATTTCATTTCCTTGGTAATTTACAGTATCTCATGATTGGTTGAAAAACACATGCAATTCACAGGGAACAGTGAAGCCTCAACTGCCCTCACCAATTACTATCAATCAATTGATTTATTCAACCAAATTGGTTGTTGATTGGATAGATTGGTAAGATTGACATTGTATTGTCCAATGATGAATGAGTCTCAAAATCTTGTTGAATCCAGCTCCATTTGTCTATTAGGAAGTGATGACATCAAGATTCCACATTGCTGTGATGACCTGACAGTAATAGATAGATTTACACAAGCATAGCAGCATATTATATTTTCCCCTTTTTCTTTTTCTTTATTTTGATCAAGCAGTAAGTTAGCTCACAAGCCAGACAGTCGTTGCATAGCCTGTCCATTGTCCAACAAGTTTTCTCAATTCATTTCCCTCTTTGCGATGTGATAAAAGTTTCTCAGTGAGTTATACTTGATTGCCTCACTGAATTATCTGCTAATACCCAATTTTAGCAGCAGAATTTGATGTCCTGGCGTGCCAAGGCTGTGCGTAATGACATATTCAAAATAAATTTTACTTTGCGCTGCGGGGAGATTATGATGCGCTCCCAGCACAGTGAGGTATTTTAACGCGTAGAGGTCCTTTTCAAAGCTCTTAGCGCAAAGTAATTGCGTGCTGCTGACGATAGATAATGCCATCTATCCTCACATTTTAGCACTGAAACTCCTGCTTTGGCATGTGGCATGCCTATGCCCAGTACAATTATAACAGGCATGCGCTTGTGCCCGCCCCCAATTTGCTTTGCATACGGCGTTAAACGAGTGCAAACGCTAAATTACCGCTTTTGGGAAGATAGGGTCCACTGTGTGTGCGACTGCTGACTTTACACCGGAAGACTTTTCAAGCGATTTCACTGTGGGATTTCGACATGTCCAATGTCGGGAAAAAATCATGAGAGTTGTGCTGGAGTTATAGCGCGCTCCCGTCATCTCCATCGTTTGGTGTAAGGTGGTGATCAAACGGTCTGAGCTGTCTTAACTCAGTCTTCCTCTCATCTTCACGTTCCAACAAAATCAAACGTGTTTAATATTATCGTAAGTCTTTAGTCTTGGCTCATGCAAATAGTGAAGTTCAGTGACATGCACTGTCAAAAATCAATAGTTGTGCTCTCTCCAGCACCAAAACAGGACACAAATAAATGCTAAATACCTTGTTGTGCGCTGAAATGGAGCTACAGTAAACTCCCGTTATACTCCCGCAATATAACAAATGCATTGCAAACTAGCCTACACCACTGGCACTGACCTATTAGTCAATGGTCTACACATGTGAACCGCATTGTGCCTTTTTGGGGTCATTTATGAGAGGGGGCCAGACTTTAGTCTTTTAAAAGTTTTCTAGTGTATGGTACAGATCGAGTCCAAGTTGCAAGTCAAATCCCCATCTCTGGTGCGTGCGTGTGTGTGCGCGTATGCTTGCGTGCTCCATCTCTGCAGGGAGTCCTGTCGCTGAAGCACACAGCGTCTGAGTGGAGGACAGTGTGTCTGTGTGGAGCGTCTGTCTCAGCTCGTCATGGACATAATGAGTGGACTGGGAGTTAGCTTTGATTTAGCGCTGAGTCACTCTGTGCCGAGCGAGCCACTAATGGATGGATGACCATGCCGGGGAGTGGTGGGAGGTGCTCTCATTGTTGCTGTGTTGACAAAGCTTTAATTCCCTTTCATTCCCTCTGTACAGTATCTCCCCTCTCTCTCCCTCTCCTCACTTCATCATCATTCTCAGTCTCTCTCTTCTCTCTCTCTCTCTCTCTCTCTCTCTCTCTCTCTCTCTCTCTCTCTCTCTCTCACACACACACTCTCTCTCTCTCTCTCTCTCTCTCTCTTTATGATGGTGCTCTCATCAGCAAACAATCAGTTCACACATCCTGTACATATAATGGTAGCCATAGATGGTGCTTTCACTCTCATGCTGAAGAGCTATGGCCTTTAGACACTAAGGCCTATAACTTCAATCAATCTCTGTAGTAGAGGGGAGCAGGAATGAGATGCCTCCCTTCAGTGCTGAAACAGGGCTGGTAGTGGAGGAGAGAGAGATGGACAGAGACAAATGGACTGATAACAAGGGAGAGAGAGTGAGCATGTAACAAATGAGAATAGGTAAGACAGGTTTTGGTCTTCAAGGTGCTACGTGTAGCAGGTTTGTTCACCTTATCATTTGCGCATATCAGGACACTTCTTCTGCATAATGTCATTTTGTAATCGTTATTCCGTTTTAGACCAGGATGTTGATTACCTCTACCTTTATCATTTTTTAGACTTGCCAAAAAGCTGTTTTCAAGCAAACAACAACAAAAACAAACAAACAAACACACAAACTGTTGATGAGAACGTAACATATATTCCAAATATGTGACCAGTTTATCAGAATAACGCCTATTTGGAAATCAACGTGCTGAATTTGTAACTAAAGATATGCTGACCGGATACAGCCATCAGCTCCTGGCAGCAGTATTGCTATGAGCATGTAACTGAAGTTGGCCACACTCACTGCAATGTAGCTACTGAATGTTGCCAAACTTCATTGATAGTTTACAGTTTATCGATGCTTACAATGCAACCGGCCGGCTGGCACGTTGAACCGGAAGAACAAATACAATTGCGTCTGACATGGAAGAGAAAAAGTGTGCGGGGCAACATACGGTGAATACAACAGTTAGTTCCGGCCGAGCAATTTGATACGAGGGATCTTAGCCGTGCTGATATTTCACGAGAACATCACGGGCGCTTCACTGTGTGTACTGTATATCACTCTGCTTCACAGCTGTTCTAAACGTTTCCTTGATTAGGCTGTGTTCAAACAGCCCTCGCACTCAGGGACAGCAATATTGATTTAACCTTAATTATGAATGGTAAGCTGAAATTGTCTGTGCTAACCTCAAAGTAGCTAACGTTAGCTTAGCTAGCTTAGCTTGCAGTCGGGAAACTACAGGCAGCAAGTTTACCTGATGTTGCTTGCTTGGCAACACTTGAGTGCAATCCTGAGGGAAATGTTTTTGTTGGCGGAGACGAATAACAGACAGAAATCATCTGTTGTTGCAAATTACTTAAAACAATGCTATTATTACTTGATGAATGGCTTTGTTTATGCTGTACAATTGTTGTATAAAAGCAATATCACACTCGAGGTCGTGATGTTGTTGTCTAATACCGTCATGGAGAAGCCACGACTGAATCACAGCCGTGACGATATTAGACAACAACATCACGACCTCGAGTGTGATATTGCTTAATTAAACATCAATATATTATCATTGTCAAATGCATTGTGATATCCTGGTATTTATTGTGGAGTGTTTCACCAATTTAAGACCACATTTCCCATACATCCCATGTTGCTACTGCTCTTTGCCTTCTTTGCTTCTTCAGTATTTCTACTGAAGATTGCAAACATGTTGAAAGGAATTTTTCAAGCTCTCCACCATTTTCCCCATCTAAACACTGAAAGCTGCAGCTTCATTTGCACTGTTTTTGCCACAAAACACACTAAATGAAAAATAAGGAATAATCACACTTTGTGTTGTAAAGCAATCCAGCAGATTTCCTATGTAATCCGACCTGCAGCACACAAATGTCAAATGCAGTATAAAGGCTGGTAGATGCTGCCAATCTTGCCAGTTTCTTTACGGCAAAAATAATAGCTACTAATGTTTCAGTGTTAATGTGGTAATATTTTATTGATGTTAAAATTCTACACATAGCACATTTAAAGGAGAATTTCGGTTTTTTACACCACGGTCCTCATTTCCAGCTTAAAATATTATGTTTTACTCACCCAAATACCTTTGGTTTCATTCGGATCCCCACAGAAGATCTGTCGCACTGAGTACACTCCTCAAACAGCCTATAATTGGAGCATATGGGGCAAGCTCCATGATGCGCTCTGTAAATAACACTTTTTCAGTCACGCCGCGCTCCATATCCTTATTATATGATACATAAATACACGTGAGGCTGTTTGTACGCCTCCGGGCTGTTCAGGTCTCCTCATACGGGGTCTGTGAACCGTGAGAGTTACAGCGTCCACATGAACACCACCAATCACCATTTATTCTCGGCCATGCAGCGGCTTGTTCGTCCTGCTGTCCCTCTCTCTCCTCGTCCGCTCTTCAATTTCGGCCAACTCTGCAAGCATATACTCTGGCTCAAATCGATAAGGGCGGCCATCGTTTCACAAAATCTTCAAGTTGTTGTGAACAAGACAATAATCACGAGGGGAATATCTCCTGTAACTTCAGAGCAGCTGGTGTGGAAACTCTCACGAGACTTGAACGGGATGAACGATCTTCGTGCTGTCTCGATACCCTTCCAACAAGCTTTTTTTAAAGCGTTTATAACTGTCTGTCGTCGGACCTATTGCAAATAGTTAATAGCTCCCTTTTGACCGGCACCTTTCCTGAGTCCCTGAAAACTGCAGTTATTAAACCCCTACTAAAAAAGCGTAGCCTTGATGCATCGGTAATCAGTAACTACAGACCAATATCTAATCTCCCCTTTATAGCCAAAATAATTGAAAAGGTTGTTTACCTACAACTCAATAGATTCCTTACCTCAAATGATCTCCTAGATAAACTCCAATCAGGCTTTCGCCCCCATCACAGCACTGAAACTGCGCTTACTAAAGTCATAAATGACATTAGAATGAACTCAGACTTAGGCAAAAATACGATTCTATTGCTACTGGATCTTAGCGCTGCATTTGACACTGTTGACCACTCAATTTTATTGGACAGACTGGAAAACTGGGTTGGGCTATCGGGTACGGTCCTCCAGTGGTTCAGGTCCTATCTTCAAGACAGGAAGTACTTCGTCTCCATTGGCAATTACACATCTGACCTAACTAGGATGACTTGTGGGGTGCCTCAAGGATCCATTATAGGGCCCGTTCTCTTCAACCTTTATATGCTCCCTCTAGGCCTAATTATGCAAAAAAACAAAGTAGCCTATCATAACTACGCAGATGACACTCAGTTGTATATAACTCTTTCCTCAGCTGACTATGCTCCCATAGAATCATTGTGCCAGTGCATTGATCAAATAAATAACTGGATGTGCCAGAATTTCCTACAGCTAAACAAAGACAAAACAGAGGTGATCGTCTTTGGTCCCAATGAACAAAGGCTTAAAATCACTGCATGCCTTGAGTCTCAATCCCTGAAGCCTAAGGATCAAGTCAAAAATCTTGGCGTTATTATTGACTCCGATCTCAACTTTAACTCCCACATTAAGTCAATCAGAAAATCAGCTTTTTATCATCTTAAAAATATAGCAAGAATTAGGGGCTACATGTCCAGACAGGATCTAGAAAAACTAATTCACGCCTTCATCTATAGTAGGTTAGACTACTGCAATAGCCTTTTCTCTGGTCTCTCTAAAAAAGAACTTGGGCAACTTCAGCTCATTCAGAATGCTGCTGCTAGAGTTCTAACGAAGACTAAGAAAGCTGATCATATCACTCCAGTTCTTAAGTCCGTACAGTGGTTGCCAGTGTGTCATAGAATAGATTTTAAAATACTGTTATTAGTCTATAAATCACTTAATGGCCTAGGCCCAAAATACATAGCTGAATTGCTCCCATGCTACGAACCGTCTAGACCTCTTAGGTCAGCAGGGTCCAGCTTATTAACTGTCCCTAGGATCAAATCAAATCATGGGAAGTCCGCATTTACCCACTATGCTTCTGCTAGCTGGAACAAATTGCCTGAAGACCTCAGATCTGCCCCAACTTTACTTACTTTTAAAAATAGACTAAAGACTTTTATGTTTACCGTCGCTTTTAACTGCTGACAGCTGTTTCTCTATCACTATTATACAATTGGTTTTAAAACATAGATGATTGCAATTACTGCTAAAAGCTGCAGGTCTGGGGGATGGTTCCGTAATACGGATATACTCACAAGAGGGTGAGGTGATGCGTCAGGAGGGACGCACGCATAAGGGGAGTTTAAAAGAGGACACCGTACCCAGACCTGAGTTTTATGTGTGTAGTCATGCTTCTTATATAAGCCGTTTTCACACATGCGCTTTATACCGGGAAATTGCCAGAAAGCGTTGTAATGCCTTCATGTGTGAAAGTTGTTTTCCGGTATAAGCACAGGGTGTGCAGGGTGCTGTGCAGGGTGCTGTGCAGGGTGTTGTGCAGGGTGCTGTGCAAGGTGCTGTGCAGGGTGCTGTGCAGGGTGTTGTGCAGGGTGCTGTGCAGGGTGTTGTGCAGCGTGTTGTGCAGGGTGTTGTGCAGGGTGCTGTGCAGGGTGTTGTGCAGCGTGTTGTGCAGGGTGTTGTGCAGGGTGTTGTGCAGGGTGTTGTGCAGGGTGCTGTGCAGGGTGTTGTGCAGCGTGTTGTGCAGGGTGCTGTGCAGGGTGTTGTGCAGGGTGCTGTGCAGGGTGTTGTGCAGGGTGTTGTGCAGGGTGTTGTGCAGGGTGCTGTGCAGGGTGTTGTGCAGGGTGCTGTGCAGGGTGCTGTGCAGGGTGTTGTGCAGGGTGCTGTGCAGGGTGCTGTGCAGGGTGTTGTGTGCTGCTTTATACTCAAGTGTCGCCATTCATTTCAATCCTCATTATCAGTGTCGGAGTGACGCTGAATAGATGGCAGTCATTTGGCAGCCTGAAGCTCTCTGACAACCAACAAGGCAAGTCTGGTACCTTTTTATTTGTGTTCTCTTTTGACACTTACCTTGGTGTGCCTCGCTTTGCTGTCACATGCACACCAGCACACACACACACACACACACACACACACACACACACACACACACACACACACACACACACACTGTGACACACACACTGAGACATGACCACTCTAATCGGCATATCAAAAAGCGAAGAGAGAACAATCTTAATGCAAAGATTTGTCTTACCTTGTGCGCTGTCAGATGTCGGGCTGTTCTGAAGGAGGCTATAACTCACACCGTCACTTCCAACTGAAAGGAAACATTTTCTCTGTGTCTTATCAGGGCGTGTCTGTCTGCGAGGTGCTTACCACTATTCACATTCAGAGTGTGTTATTTCTATTGCTGTGACAGATAACAGAGAGCATGTCTGGTAAGAAAACAAGTTTGTTTTCAGAGGAAGCAACATTATCTGTGGAGGGGCTGTAGCCGGCGGGCCGGAGACCGGCTGTCTGGAGAAGTTAGCGGTGATTGGATTAGTTGAGATAACAACCACAACCAAAAAACAAATCGGAAAATCAAATACCATCAACTTGCTCTCGTATGAGCTAGCTTCCCTGGTGTCTAATGATGCATGAGGAGAACATGTTATGAGCTAGCTTCTCTGGTGTCTATCTAATGATGCATGAGGAGAACATGTTATGAGCTAACTTCTCTGGTGTTTAATGATGCACGAGGAGAACATGTCATGAGCTAGCTTCTCTGGTGTCTATCTAATGATGCATGAGGAGAACATGTTATGAGCTAACTTCTCTGGTGTTTAATGACGCATGAGGAGAACATGTCATGAGCTAGCTTCTCTGGTGTCTATCTAATGATGCATGAGGAGAACATGTTATGAGCTAGCTTCTCTGGTGTCTATCTAATGATGCATGAGGAGAACATGTTATGAGCTAGCTTCTCTGGTGTCTATCTAATGATGCATGAGGAGAACATGTCATGAGCTAGCTTCTCTGGTGTCTATCTAATGATGCATGAGGAGAACATGTTATGAGCTAGCTTCTCTGGTGTCTATCTAATGATGCATGAGGAGAACATGTTATGAGCTAGCTTCTCTGGTGTCTATCTAATGATGCATGAGGAGAACATGTTATGAGCTAGCTTCTCTGGTGTCTATCTAATCAGGGCTGTAGTGGTGGCTAAACGCACGTAAACGGTGTTTACGTACCTTTTTCAATGCTCTGCAGCGTTTAGGCACCTTTTAAGATCGTTTACTCACATGTTTAAATCGTTTATGCACACTTATTATTAACACGTTCGCGTAAACTCCGTTGATGCGGAGACCACGCCAAGCACGTCATACACCAAAAGAAAAGAAAAAAGATTACACATGGGCATGGCACTGACCAGGATCTCCGCGAACCGTAGCCTATTTTTGTGGAGCGCTCCGCGGGAAAGGTAGCCTACACGGCCCCGGTCACGTTGGTGCCTTTATCGAGCTGTGCTTGCCTGCCCAGACAGCGCTCCCTTCAAACAACTTAACGGTGCCATTGTGCCAGCGATGCGCAATGCGCATTTGGAGACGTGCATTTGGAGACCAGCTCATGGTGAGCTGAACATAGGTAAGGTTGGTTAAAAATGTGTGTCCGGAGTGGGGAAAATCATATAGGCTCACCGTTTTACAACTGAAGAGTGAATCACTGGTGTAAGAAACATGATTGATTTCCCTCTGATCAAGTAAAGTTTGTAACATTAGGTGCGTGCGAGTCGACTTGAATAGTCCAGGTGCTACTGTATAAAGCCAATATAATACGACCATGTTGAAAACTATCTAGAAACATACTGGTGTTTGTTGTGCCGAGATCTGTATAAATAAATATTGGCTGACTAAAATTTAGTGGCCAGAGTGGCAGAACCACTTTTATTTCCATGTACAGTATGTTGTCTACCTATCCTTGCCCAATGTGTTTGTGGACAGTTTGAATTATATATTGGTATTCAAGAATCACAGATTCAATCTGTCTACATATTTTTAGCTATAAAGCTGAAGCTGACAATCACAGGTACAGTGTGTGTGAGAGAGAGAGAGAACTATATTACTCTTCAAACTGTATATACTGGGTTCATACAAGGTCCTTTAAAGTAGGCTACCTACTGTATAATTTAACTTTTCATACCTGGAGAAATTCAACAAATGTTCAATAAATACATTTTATATTGATTGTTTAGGCCTAATTATTTGTAAAGTCACAACACATTAGAGATGTGTGTAGTTAATTTTGCTCTCAAATGCACCAGGTTGATGAATTTTACTTTAAAATGTAAAAAAAAAATCTTCCGGGGGAGAATCCCCCCGGACCCCCCTTGAGGGGCAAGGCCCATCCCATAGCCAGCTACTTTTTCTATCTGGCTGGCTACTCAGAAATGTGGGGGAACCCCCTGATATACCTTATAGGGCTATATGATTCAGATTAAGTTCTTCTATATACTCTCATATTTAATGGTCATGGAAGCTTATTTATCCGCCGTTATAACACTGCCGGTGCCGCGTGAGAAAGCTGCCTCGAGTCAAAAGTATAGTTTACCCACCTTTTTTTTTACCACTACAGCACTGTATCTAATGATGCATGAGGAGAACATGTCATGAGCTAGCTTCTCTGGTGTCTATCTAATGATGCATGAGGAGAACATGTCATGAGCTAGCTTCTCTGGTGTCTATCTAATGATGCATGAGGAGAACATGTTATGAGTTAGCTTCTCTGGTGTCTATCTAATGATGCATGAGGAGAACATGTCATGAGCTAGCTTCTCTGGTGTCTAATGATGCATGAGGAGAACATGTCATGAGCTAGCTTCTCTGGTGTCTAATGATGCATGAGGAGAACATGTTATGAGCTAGCTTCTCTGGTGTCTAATGATGCATGAGGAGAACATGTCATGAGCTAGCTTCTCTGGTGTCTAATGATGCATGAGGAGAACATGTTATGAGCTAGCTTCTCTGGTGTCTAATGATGCATGAGGAGAACATGTTATGAGCTAGCTTCTCTGGTGTCTAATGATGCATGAGGAGAACATGTCATGAGCTAGCTTCTCTGGTGTCTAATGATGCATGAGGAGAACATGTCATGAGCTAGCTTCTCTGGTGTCTAATGATGCATGAGGAGAACATGTTATGAGCTAGCTTCTCTGGTGTCTAATGATGCATGAGGAGAACATGTTATGAGCTAGCTTCTCTTGTGTCTAATGATGCATGAGGAGAACATGTCATGAGCTAGCTTCTCTGGTGTCTAATGATGCATGAGGAGAACATGTTATGAGCTAGCTTCTCTGGTGTCTAATGATGCATGAGGAGAACATGTTATGAGCTAGCTTCTCTTGTGTCTAATGATGCATGAGGAGAACATGTTATGAGCTAGCTTCTCTGGTGTCTAATGATGCATGAGGAGAACATGTCATGAGCTAGCTTCTCTGGTGTCTAATGATGCATGAGGAGAACATGTTATGAGCTAGCTTCTCTGGTGTCTAATGATGCATGAGGAGAACATGTTATGAGCTAGCTTCTCTGGTGTCTAATGATGCATGAGGAGAACATGTTATGAGCTAGCTTCTCTGGTGTCTAATGATGCATGAGGAGAACATGTTATGTGCTAGCTTCTCTGGTGTCTAATGATGCATGAGGAGAACATGTTATGAGCTAGCTTCTCTGGTGTCTAATGATGCATGAGGAGAACATGTTATGAGCTAGCTTCTCTGGTGTCTAATGATGCATGAGGAGAACATGTCATGAGCTAGCTTCTCTGGTGTCTAATGATGCATGAGGAGAACATGTTATGAGCTAGCTTCTCTGGTGTCTAATGATGCATGAGGAGAACATGTTATGAGTTAGCTTCTCTGGTGTCTATCTAATGATGCATGAGGAGAACATGTCATGAGCTAGCTTCTCTGGTGTCTAATGATGCATGAGGAGAACATGTTATGAGCTAGCTTCTCTGGTGTCTAATGATGCATGAGGAGAACATGTTATGAGCTAGCTTCTCTGGTGTCTAATGATGCATGAGGACAACATCTTATGAGCTAGCTTCTCTGGTGTCTAATGATGCATGAGGACAACATCTTATGAGCTAGCTTCTCTTGTGTCTAATGATGCATGAGGACAACATCTTATGAGCTAGCTTCTCTGGTGTCTAATGATGCATGAGGAGAACATGTTATGAGCTAGCTTCTCTTGTGTCTAATGATGCATGAGGAGAACATGTCATGAGCTAGCTTCTCTGGTGTCTAATGATGCATGAGGAGAACATGTTATGAGCTAGCTTCTCTGGTGTCTAATGATGCATGAGGAGAACATGTTATGAGCTAGCTTCTCTTGTGTCTAATGATGCATGAGGAGAACATGTTATGAGCTAGCTTCTCTGGTGTCTAATGATGCATGAGGAGAACATGTCATGAGCTAGCTTCTCTGGTGTCTAATGATGCATGAGGAGAACATGTTATGAGCTAGCTTCTCTGGTGTCTAATGATGCATGAGGAGAACATGTTATGAGCTAGCTTCTCTGGTGTCTAATGATGCATGAGGAGAACATGTTATGAGCTAGCTTCTCTGGTGTCTAATGATGCATGAGGAGAACATGTTATGTGCTAGCTTCTCTGGTGTCTAATGATGCATGAGGAGAACATGTTATGAGCTAGCTTCTCTGGTGTCTAATGATGCATGAGGAGAACATGTTATGAGCTAGCTTCTCTGGTGTCTAATGATGCATGAGGAGAACATGTCATGAGCTAGCTTCTCTGGTGTCTAATGATGCATGAGGAGAACATGTTATGAGCTAGCTTCTCTGGTGTCTAATGATGCATGAGGAGAACATGTTATGAGTTAGCTTCTCTGGTGTCTATCTAATGATGCATGAGGAGAACATGTCATGAGCTAGCTTCTCTGGTGTCTAATGATGCATGAGGAGAACATGTTATGAGCTAGCTTCTCTGGTGTCTAATGATGCATGAGGAGAACATGTTATGAGCTAGCTTCTCTGGTGTCTAATGATGCATGAGGACAACATCTTATGAGCTAGCTTCTCTGGTGTCTAATGATGCATGAGGACAACATCTTATGAGCTAGCTTCTCTTGTGTCTAATGATGCATGAGGACAACATCTTATGAGCTAGCTTCTCTGGTGTCTAATGATGCATGAGGAGAACATGTTATGAGCTAGCTTCTCTGGTGTCTAATGATGCATGAGGACAACATGTTATGAGCTAGCTTCTCTGGTGTCTAATGATGCATGAGGACAACATCTTATGAGCTAGCTTCTCTGGTGTCTAATGATGCATGAGGAGAACATGTTATGAGCTAGCTTCTCTTGTGTCTAATGATGCATGAGGAGAACATGTTATGAGCTAGCTTCTCTGGTGTCTATTCTAATGATGCATGAGGAGAACATGTTATGAGCTAGCTTCTCTGGTGTCTAATGATGCATGAGGAGAACATGTTATGAGCTAGCTTCTCTGGTGTCTAATGATGCATGAGGAGAACATCTTATGAGCTAGCTTCTCTGGTGTCATACATCACAGCTCGGCTGCTGTCGCACGCTCTCCCGCTGCTCGACCGCTACAGTATGTGGCCTCAATTGCCCAACTGCACCTGCACTTAAATCCCTCTCCAATTATAGGGTGGTGAGATATTTAGATATGTTTACAGATGTTTGAGATTTCGTTGCACTAATAACCAAACCATGCGAGACTAACGGGATCAAAGCTTCAAGCATCCACGGGAAAAGGCATTATATTAAAAGATCAATATTGGGATTTATGAATCGATATCAGTTCCTTCAAATGAATATCGATTCATATTAGATTTTTTTTTTTTTACCCAGCCGTAAAGTTCACATCCAATATTCATGAGCGACATCATCAGGTATTCAACTAGAACTTTAAACTTGTCTTTTAGAGAAAGGAGGGGATTGGATGACTCATCCAGGGTGTGTGATTCAGCGATGTGTCCTGCTGCCTGCTGCCTGACCCGCTGTTGACAGCTCCCCATCGGCTCTCCAGGGAGCCTGCGTGAATGTTTGAGGAAAAGTCCATCGTTGATGGGTATTTGCTTCAATTCAGTATTGTTATCAGACTCCCTCCTGTGAGAGAGAATTTTTGTTTGTTTTTGTTTTGTTTGTTTGTTTTTGGGGAGGGGGGGATTGGTGGAGATGCATCATCGAAACACTCAATATCAGAGTGTGGATCACGGTGTGGAATTGAAATGCTGCCATAAATGTTTTCTCACTTGACTCCTATCTGTCCTTGCCCACCTCCACGTCGGTCTGAACCATATTCTGCTCCAGATTCCACCATCTGCACTTGGCACTCTCCGGCGCTCCTCTCGCCTTCCTGATCTCTCCGACCAGAAGGTTTTCTTTGGGTTTGTGCATCAGCGGCGCCTGTTTCCACCAGGCGGCCAATTCACATGCTCTCACATCCAGCCAGCCGACCATTTGTTGAATATAATTGAATGTGTTTATGGCTGGAGGGTCGGAATCAAGGCCATTCCTCTGCTGCTCATCCTCCAAAATGATCATTATAAAAACAGCATGGACGCCCTCCCTCATACTGTTTATTGAAATTCCTTTGGCCGACACTGGCGATAGTTCTGCAATAAGAAACATGCACGGGTCGGGCAGATTCTTTGCCTTCTGTCAAGGACAGGGGAGATTTGAGAGGAAATCGTTATTTCCAGAGTGACCTGCCCCTTCACTTTTAATATCCCCCACACACATCACTGCACACAAATTGTCTTTTTTTTTTTTTTACTTTTTATGTTTTTGCAAAATCTTCTGCAATTCCCTTTATCAGGGGAGCAGGTGGAGTGATTGTCAATTATTCGGTTTATTTGAGATGAGAAATGAAATGACGCAGGGCAAACTCTCAATGCTGGACTTTGACCAGGTGATCAGTAGGGCTGCCCCGTCCAGGTCAATTGTTTGGTCGATGTGATCTTGGTCGACCAGATTCACGTTGGTCGGACAATTGCTGGTGTTAATAATTTCATAGGAGACATTCAATTTCATAAAGAGAAAAGCGATCCGGAATGAAGTAACGTGCCGCGGGAGCAACAGGGACCTTTTATGGAAGCGCACACAGGCTAGAGACAGGCTAACCACAGTTAGCAGGCTATCTAGACTGACAGGAGAGCAACCAGCAAGCGCGATGGAATTAACAATTAAATTGGTCAGCTATCGAGCACAAACAATGGATACCCTCTTCAAGAAGAGGTCTACTTTTATTCCGCCTAAGAATCTAAATGCTTCACTTGACACATTGTCGTTTGGTGGAAAATGCTGTAAAATGTGTATTAAAAAAGAAAAAGGAATACAAGGTGTACAATAATTTAAATATAAATAATAAAGTTGAAATATAAAATAAAAAGTCTCCCAATCAGTCAGTTCCACCGTGTTAGGAGAATTTGCAGTAATGACCAGTCTTACTCCACACAGGCCGCCGACCTCTCGGACAGATTCCTCAGCAGAGGCTATAAAACAGAGTGGGTTGATGCGGCCAGGGTACGTTTTGACCAGGTGACCCAGGTTCAATGCCTTCGGTCCAAAAGTAACAAGAAAGTCCCTAACAACTCTCCTATTTGCTGCACCAAGTATTCTCCACTGGGTGCGCAATTTAGAAATATAATTGCAAAACATTGGCATATTGTTGAGTCAGATCCTAGATTGAAGACGGTATACACTGAGACTCCGAAGCTTGTTTTTAAACGTCCTTCTAATTTAAGGGACTGCCTGATCAAGTCCGACATGCGCCCCTATTGCACACCTATGCTTCCTGTATCAGATGGTAACTACAAATGTGGGGGCTGTGTCCTGTGTAATTATAGACCCCTTATACAGCTGTCAACATTGGAGCTGCGTGCGCATCAAGGAGGTAAAAAGCCGGGAGGACCATTGATTGACAGAGACAGAGCTGTGTAAAAGCCGTCGCTGTCAGGACTGATCTGCGCCACACAGTTAGATTTTAGTTTTAAAATGCAGTTCTCGGCTAGTGATCAGCATGCATCGAAATTAACGTTGGTTAATGGGATATGTCTTACAGACCCATACGCATTGGCGCCGTGTCAATGGATAAAAGACAAGAAGAAATGGCCAAGCCTAGAGTGGCCAGCAATACATAGCGTAGATAGTTATTCTGTAACTTGCAAAGATATTGTTATGTTGATAATGCACACAACTCAATAATGACATTATTTAACGTTACTTGGTTGTTAACTAACCGAGCGATGACAGCTACAGCTTACCTGATATGAAATGAGCACTCCAAAGTCGGGCATTTTTTATGTCCTCGTTCCAATCAGTTCAATTCAATAATGACATTATTTAACGTTACTTGGTTGTTAACTAACCGAGCGATGACAGCTACAGCTTACCTGATATGAAATGAGCACTGCAAAGTCGGACATTTTTAATGATTTCCTCTTTCCAATCAGTTATTCTAAAGGCTTGCAACCAAAGACGCCTACGGTTAGCATTAAAAGGAGTATGAGTTGACGGGATTCGGTAAAACTTTAGTCCTTGCTTTGTTGATAGTGTAACAGACTGTTCAGTGTTGTGTTGTGTTCTATTGCGTGTGTATGCGAGGCTGTGTATGTTCCCTCGAGGGTTGCCGTAGAACAGGATATGTGGGGAGTTTATTATTTTATTAACCAAGTGTGAATAGGCGGACCGAATACTCGGCTACAATAGCTTTCCGATTCTGGCATCCCACTGCACAACACGAAGACATGTCTAGCTCGTCTAGTTTTCCAGCCGCAGATCAGCTACTTGCCAGGGCTGCGCGGACTCTATCTTTCTACCTCCGTCATGCGCATCTGACGCTGCGTGATGTCAGTGTGACGTAGTCGTATAAGGGGTCTATACGCACAATTGCAAATCTTTCAGTCACCCGCATAGCGGCCGTGATGTTTTCATACGTGGTGCCATTACTTGTAGCACCACACATGTTATTTATCTCATCCGTTGTTCTTGCGGCCTTGCGTATGTAGGTAAAACCTCTCGCCCATTACGCACCAGGATGAGCGAACACCGCAGTAATATCAGAACCGGCGACGAGCGCAACCCTGTTGCTTTTCACTTTAACACGTTCACTGCCGTTGGCGAGTCAACTCGTCAAGCAGAAACCAACGGTTGACTGCCAATGGCGAGTCAACTCGTCAAAAAAATAAATAAATAAATTTGACGGTGGGACGTTGATCTAACCCTTTTACATCTCCTATAAAAATATGGGAGCCACCGAACGTGTACAACCCATTCCACCGACCCACTAAGTGGCGACAGTGCTCTCCAGACTATTGAAAGCCGAGCCAAAACTGCAGGGAAAAGCGTGAGGAAGCCATTCTCATACTGTAGGCGAAAACGCTTTCGCGCTGGAGCACAACGGTGGCGCACAACGGTGGGGGGTTCCAAAAATAGACTGGGTGGAACACACTTTGAAACACGCAGCATAAAGCCCAGAATCGCAAAAGCTTCATCAAAGCTCTCAACCGAAACCCCAAGAAACGAGCGAGCCCATCCAGACTCGCCCGACGAGGGGCAGCCAGGCAGCATAGACAACAGAAACTCGCTTGTGACACGCCCGCTGCAGCCACGGAGGGAGGAGGAGAACACACACGGAGGGAGGAGTTTGAAGGAGAGGGGGGTTTCCTGCTGTTATGGAGGAAATTACTGTTCAAAACTATTGTTTAGATGTCTGGCGTCTTACTGATGCCAAAAATAAATGGTTAAAGTGACTGTTCTATCGAATTTCACAAAAAGGCATTTTTCTCACCTTTCATTTTCAGACGCTGAAACCATGCTGTATTCAACTGCTAATGCCTACATAACTACTAACTCTACAAACTAACTCTTTTAGACAGAGAAAGCACACATTCTATTAGATCTTTTGAGATATTTTGTGTTCACAAAATCCTAACAGAAAAGAATCCTCGGCTCTTGAAAGATGAGCCAGAATCCTCAAAAAAAAAACTTGGCAGAAGCTACCTACAGTAAAAAAAAAACTGTTGGCAGTGAATGTGTTAAACAGGCCGGGCACAACCTTAATTCTTTCTGCTATGTGGGCATAGAAAAAGTGGTTAAGCCCCCTAGAGGAGACGACCACAAAAAGAGGCTCCTGCAACGGGAGACCTATTGGATTTATTCCCTTAACACAATGTCTCCTCACGGGCTAAATGAGGAATTTGATATTAAACCTTTTTTTATAAATTTCTTCCAGTCCCTGTTTTACATTTGATATTCCTATAACCTTCCTATTACTTGTTTATCCAATGTATATTTCTCTATTACATTTTTTCTATTATGTATTTTATTGTTGTCTACTGTAATTGTAATACTCCACTGATTGCTCCTTTAAAGGCCCATTCCGTCGGTTCTGGCGAGAAATAAATGTGCACATGAGTGAATGCGCCTTGACGTAACTTAAAAATGGCGACCAGGGGCGTTTCTCTCCGACCAGCCGTTCAGAAGATACATGGAAATACCGCAGTTTCGAAGGGGTGAGCATTTCCCGCCACAGCTAGAGGATGTGACGTCTGCGCGTTCACGAGCCTGCCTCTTGTCCTGGCTCCGGCGTAAACGAAGAAGACGGCTAACAGGAAATGGCTAACGTTACGTTCGTCGCTAGCTGATTAATTTACATTTATAGAAATTACCACCGAGCTCCACTAATAACGTTACCGTCTTGTGTGGATAATGAATGTAACAGTCGTAAATATGCCTAATAGGGCTGGCACGGATCAGAAAACCCACGGATCGGATCGCGTGACGGATTTTGAGCCACGGATCACGGATTTTTCGGATCAGCAAAAAATAAATAAATAGGCTATATCAGATTTTTTCTCTCAAAATTAGATTTTCGATTTGAATTTTTAATACTATTATACTTCTCTAACCATTTGTTGCCCTGCACAGCTCAAAAAATATTTTTTTCTCATGACACAATTTATGCTTTTACTCTGAAGGCAGAACAACCCAACTTCCTGTTTTAGGTGGCACTGCGCCTAACTTCCTGGCTGTTGCTAGCTAACGTAGTCACTTGACACGGGTAGGCTACAGACCAGACCGGGTGAGTCTGGAAACATAACGTTGATGCTACGTTATGCTACTCGGTGGCCCCACGTGTTGTTTTGTTGTTATGTGTCCAAGGCAACATTTCACCGTCCGGTGATAATGTGTTCGTGAAACGTGTGTGTGTGTGCGTGTTGTGGCTCTCGTTATCTTGTGGAGCCCGCAACATGTTGCTCGCATTCCTGTGCTTTTTCAGAGGTGTTGAAATAAGTTTGTTGTCTTTAGTAGCCACTAGCCACAGCCTTCAGAGAGACTTTACAGCGGCGACAAGGGATGAGGAAGTGCACTTGTGCTTGCCATGATGCCTGTCTGTGTCTGGCTGCGCTGCAGGCGTTATCATACACTAACGTTAAACGTTAAATGAAACGAAAAGGGGGGGGGGGGGGGGGGTCCGCGGACCACGACGTTCCGAACCGTGTGCCAAACCGTGGGGGCTGATCCGTACGGGTCACGGATTATCCGTGATCCGTGCCAGCCCTAATGCCTAACGTTACTGTTATGCTTATGAAACATTGTTTGATTGTTCAGTTTGGTCAACTCCAGGCATTAGACGGTACCGTACATACAGGGGAAGCAGGGTAGTTCCTGGCTCACGGTAACGTGAATATCCTATCCATTTCCCCGCAGCCAATGTAAGCCAAAACACAGCCAAACATGCCACAATAACGTCCGATAATTCATCCAGAATCCTTCCTGGGCATCTCGAGGCTGATCTGACCGATAAATTGTCCAGGTTGCCGTTTTCAAGTGACTTTTATGAGTTAACGTTACAAAGCAAGCAACACCTCTGCTGTTGCCAGGCAACTGCTTGTGCGCGTGCGAGTATGGTGCCCGCGCGTCAGCTCGTTCACACGCTGCCTGCAGTTACTCTAACACCCACCGGCGTCAGTAACAGTGACAATTGACGGAATGGGCCTTTAACTAATTGTATATGTGCAGGTAGGCTCCTTGTAAGGCATAGTCACCTGCCATTGGCCATGCTATAGCCGTCTTAATTGAAGGACAGCAGCTGATGCTAATGCCTTGTCATCAGCCCTATTGTCTATTTATGCATTCTGCTGTCTGTTTTTCCAATCATTTGCCTGAGGAAGACCCACTGCGTCGGTCGAAACGTTTCCTAAGTCCTCATTAAACATTTGGAGCTGTTTCCAGTGTGCGGACATTCCCTTCTTTCTCCATTTGATTGTCCAATGACTGTTCCTGAATGACGTCACAGATCTGCACCGTAACAGCAGTTCTCTCTCTCACACACACACACGCACATGCACACACACACACACACACACACACACACACACACACACACACACACACACACACACACACACACACACACACACACACACAGACACAGACACACACACACACACATCTCGGCAACAAGGCACGCTGATTAGAGAAATGCAAAGAGTGGAGTGAGGTCCTGTCTGAGCGATCACAGCGCTCACCAGATGAGAACAGCCTCATCCCACAACTCATCAGGATGACTCAGCGCTCGGGGTTAAAGTTGAATGCCTGCGTGCGCGTGTGTGTGTGTCTGTGTGTCTGTGTGTGCGCGTGCGTGCGTGCGTGCGTGCGCGCGGGTGTGTGTGTGTAAGAGAAAGTGAGAGGAAGAAAGGAGAGAAAGAAGGCACAAAAATAGAATTCTAGGAATAAATAGCAGCAAAAGACCATCTTAACTGTGGTCCCTTCATATTTTCATTAGCCTGGATATGCTTATTCCACCATGGAAAACTTTTGAAAGATAGTTTGTCATTTAGTTTGAAGAGAAGCGGCTTTATCTAGTGAAGCTGAACATGCAGTGCTGCATTCTCCATTAGCTTCTCCATAGTTGATGTTCTGTAATCAAAGCTGAACACAGGGGTTTAAAAGCAGCACATTTACTTGCAGTGTGAGAGTAAATCGTAGGCTCTGAAGACAATCAGAGACAAATTCGATTTTTTTAAGTAATATTTTGTTACTGTACTATGCATTGCTTTATTGGAGAATAATAATGTGGCCATTATGAAATAATAAAGATCAATCAGAAAATCAGAGGTAATATTAGCCTACATTAAGCACATCAAAAAAGGTAAAATGATATTACACTAGGGCTGCAGGATTCTGGATAAAATGAGAATCTCGATTTTATCGGTTTATCTTCTTATCTTATCTTCTTTGGCCCATTACCAACAATGTGTAGCAGCGACATGTGAAGGGTTCTTCCAGGCCACCACACATATACGTATAGCATTCTCACATTTTCAAAATTACATGGACCAGCCCAAGGAGGAGGCATTGCATCATTTGTTCGATCGCCCACGTCACGTGTCACAAACAACATCTCAGACACGGCTGAGAAGATTTTGACGGAGCCCAGGAGGTGCCATGGAGACCACGATTTACTGATCTACTGCGCACTTCTGCATTTTAGTCCATTCGTGTACAATCGTGTACATTCATTCCGGGATTGCGAGAATTGCGCATGTTTTTGTCAATTCCCGCAGATTTGTAATTTATAATGCGGGAGAAGTCACGCAATTGTTTGCGCGCCGATGTCTATTATGTTAAGCCAACGTGCGGAACCAACGTTGCTGAATAATACGGCCGACTGGTCGGACAGATTTGACGACGGACTATTTTGCTGAACGTAGCTTCACTCGCTTCTTGTGACCAAATATCTCTGCATTCAAAGAACTTAATACTGGTTGTAATCCATATAAAAAACCCTCATTTTACCCGAAATGAAACGTCCAGGTTTTGTGTCGGTCGGTGACTCCATAAACAGCTGCTAACAGGTGGCTAATGGGAGCTAACGTTAAATTGCAGGTTAAGTCAGTCCCTCTATAAACCATAATATCTGTGTCCTTTCACTTTTGATTGAAAAATGCTTCCACCTGATTAAAGAAAACATGTCATATTTGATGCAATACATAAAAACATCAGTCAACATCACAGTCTTTTCTTTAATCAGGTGGAAACATTTTCAATAAAGTGGAACGACACAGATAATGGTTTATAGTGGGACAGACTTCCCATGCCTGCCCATTCACTTCAATAGAACTCTACCCAATGCAAAATTCAAACAGCTTTGCCAGTAACATGACAGTAAGAAAGGCAGATGTAACCAAATCTAACTGACATCACTATTGTGAACACAAAACGAACACTTCTGATATAATATGATATGAGTGTTTTAGTAGTCAATCAATCAATCAAACCTTTATTGGCAGACGCTTGGTCCATAGATGACACATACACAATTACAAAAAGTACATAAGGGCACAATAAAAGAACAAAAGTACATTATAAAAGAGAGTCATACCAGAATTTCCACATATGTGACTGGTATCTCACAGTGCTTAGCCCAGGATCAGTGAGCAACTTAATAATAACATTCTGAGACACGTTCAATCTACAGATGAACCTATACCTCAGATTTCTCAGGAGCGCCTGGAAAGTGGCCACCCCCGCCTTACAGAACAGGTCACTAGCACTGCTCCACCTGGGCTTTTTCAGCAAGATGCGCATGCAATCATTATAGGCAACCTGAAGTTTATGCATGCTTGCCTTCTTAAACTTTGCCCACAAGGGGCCAGTATAGATAGGGGTACAGTAAGCCCTAAAGAGTGTGATCTTTACATCATCAGAACAGGAGTGGAATTTCCTGACCAACATGTTAGCCTGAATGTATAACACACGCCGCTGTCTATACATATCATCATCATCACCCATATGGTCAGTGATGAAGTGGATGAAGTGTGTAGTGTATCACTCAATACAAAAAATAAAGGCTTTGATAGAACCGAAAGCCTATGACTGCAGATAAAACACAATAACAAAAGCCATAGTAATTTAGACTCAGGTGTGAATAAACTACAGGTGAACTTCCTTTTTTATTATCGGACAGGAGAAGCAGATATTTGTCGGTTATAGTATTGGCTGAAAAAATCCCCCCCAAAGTCTATAGATCAGGCTGGTGTTGAGGACACTGTATTATTTTGACCAGAAGTTGATGATGTATGGGCGGTTGATGTAGGGGCGGTTGTATAGGGTCACAGTTTTCTTTTGACCAGAAGTTGTGGCGCTCACCTCATTCTTCTCAAACCTGAAACAAGTGTCATTGCATTATTATTAAAAGCATTGGAGACATAATGAAACACTTGCTATACTTTTGTCTTGAGCACGGGTAGTGATTTGTGTTTCTTTAATAGTGTAATCCAGTTTATCTTACCTGTCGCTCCATTTCTGGATGAGCTTCTTGCCAAGTGGTGACTCTGGATTCAGACATTTGTTCTTGCCTTTCACTGGTGTGACACTGGAGAGGAACACACGAACAATGTTAGAGACAGAAGATGGAGAGCAGCACATGAAAAGAATGCCATCACAACAAATACGGTTGATGAGTTTGGGCTAATTTACTTACACAAGCTCCATCGTTGAACAGGAGATACTTGAGTTGTATAGCTGATAATCCTTTATGAGTTTCGGGTTGATGAAGTTGATCATACTGGCACATTTGCATTTATTAGATCCTCCATTGTGTCCAGGCGGCCCTGTGGAGACAGAGTAGCGGTACAGCATTGTTAAAGGTCTGGTATGGTATTATTACAGTGGGACGCAAACAGCATTGCAAAGGACAAGACTCTAAGAAATAAAATAACAGTGCAAGGTAACTGCAAATAGTAGAATATATCAATAATAATCATAAATATATGTGATAAATTACAAAGAAATATAAATGGAAAAAGATAAATAAACACTACAATTCACAGATATGTATTAGATTGTTGAAGGCAAAACAACAACAAACAAACAAACAAACAAACAGACAGAAGTTTACACAAATATATCTCTCCATCCGCAAAAAATAAATGATTTGCTACTTGTGATCCGAGTGTCATGAATTGTTTTATTTATCTTTTTCCATTCATATTTAGCTTAGAGCTGTTAGCTTAGCTGTTTCCTAGATTGACTGAATTCAGTAAAAGACACATTACCTTCTACATGGAGGACCAACAGGCAGACGAGAGAGGCGATGACAGCTGAGTTCATTGTGCCGGCTGAAGGATGCTGTCTCACACGCAGGATTTGTCTTCAGTCTGGACTGAAGGACTGAGGACACTGTCGTGACTGGAGGAGAGTTTGGCCTTTATATCAGAGGTTTTGAAAGTGGGAGGCGGGCCTCCCCCGGGTGGGCCCAAAACACTTTCAGAGGAGGCTCAGTGAATGGAAGTGAAAAACGATTAAGTTTCCGTTTCCATATTCAGTTATTACATTAGTTATCAAAAGGAGATCACATAGAATAACCTAAATGTATGTTACTCGCAGAGTCAGAAACAAATAAATACCTTCACACAGATTATTGAGTAGACAGATTATTGAGTGTCTATGGGATCAAACAACATAATCACAACATAATCCCATCGGCATCCAGAAATTGAGCAAAACTAAGCAAGTAAACTTGAGGTGGTGTGTGTGTGTGTGTGTGTGTGTGTGTGCTTTGTACACACTCACAGGGAGGGACACCCACCCAGCCACTCTCTGTTTTCTCACCTCCCCTCCCATCCTTCCTCCTATTCACAAGACACCTCCGCTGGATTTCCCAGAATAAAGTGTTTGCCAAGTCTGTTAATAGTGGCATTTTTGTCTTAAAACACTTGCTTAAGACACACCTTTTTTTTCTTTTCTTTTTTTACACATACTTTAAAGGCATTTGGCCTGATGTAATTACACTTAAACATTATTCGTCCATGAATGAATATGCAGTCTGCTTTTCTCAAAGTAAGAGCAATGATTGTAGATGAAGTGACATTATATGGAGTTGAATTCATTGTAATTATTATTATTATTATCTCCGCCAGGAGATCATGTTTTCGGCCGCGTCTGTCTGTGCGTCTGTCTGTTTGTTCCTTGTGTGTTCCTCCTCTCCTCTAGCTTGGCCTTCGCGTAGCTCGAGAACCATTGGTCTCAACCACAAAAAGTGGTTTATCTTGACAACCGTCCAATCAACTTCAAACTTGGGGACTTTCGCTTAGGGGGGGGGCGCAACGGAGTGCAGGGAGCTGAATTCCATGCAATTCGGCATAGCGCCACCTACTGGCAACACAAAAAGTGGTTTATCTTGAGAACCGTTCATCCGATTGACATCAAACTTGGGGAGTGTGCTGCTGGGAACTCGACGTAGTGCAGCGCTGAATTTCTTGCCATTTGATAGCGCCACCTACTGTCAACACAAAAAGCAGTTTATCTCGAGAAACATTTGTCTGATTGACTTCAAACTTGGGGAGTGCGCTGCTCGGAGTGCGGTGCCGCATTTCATGCAATTTCGACTTATGCATAGTCATAGTGCCACCTATTGGCAACACAAAAAGCGGTTTACTGTATCTCGTGAACCATTCATCCGATCGACTTCAAACTTGGCGGGTGCGTTGCTGGGAACCCCAGATATTTCAGTGGTAAACTTTGTGCAATTCAATGTATGACATCACAGCTTTCACGTACCTCCAGGACTGTCTGTCCGATCGACTTCTGTATGTCTGTCCTTCGCGGATCTCGAGAACCGTTTGTCGGATCGAGGGGGGGGGGGGCTGCGCCCACAGGGTGTTGAAAGGGGGGAAGGGGCACTGCGCTTTAGGGGTACCTGACTGAGTGCAGTGTGTGTGCAGGGGGGTGGGGGGTGGCATGCCCACGGTGTTGTGCTTTGGGGGGAACCCGCACTGCACTAGTAATACATAAATACAGACTGGTTATTTGGCCCAGTGTTATGAAAACATATACACAGGCATACACTCAGTCAGACTGCCCTTGAGAGACCCCGATCCCACTCTTCTATGCGTAACCGCATCCTAATCAAAAAACTAAACAACAATTATTCTAACACAAACGCACAATAAAAAACTTGACAAAAACACATAAATACGTGGGTTACAGCACATACAATAAACCCATCATGAATACATAAACAAAACACTAAAATAAAAGCAGACAATAACAATATATGATTTACAATAGCATCTCAGTATGTCAATGACAACCCTCACTAACACATTGCATTCAGACGATGTCTCGTCACACACATGGTCTATGGGTCAGCTTGGGGGAAAACGTGGTCCTGGTGGAGATCTGCACTCCACCGAGTGCACTTTTCTAGTTCATAATGGAATTAAGACCATTAGAAGAAGTGGAGTTACTCCAGATAAAATACTTATTGTTCCATGAGCTAATATTCAGAAGCCCAAACCCAACATTAAGATTTAAATTTCAATCTAAATGGCAGGATTGTGATCGAACACCTTATTGCTGTTACTGTTGACAGACATGGGTGGCTCCATTCCAAGCTCTCAACAGTTCAGAGGCCACATTCAGCTCAATCAAATGTTCAGTAATTGCATTAGATAGTAAATCTGCCTGAGTGCTAGCTTTATGATTTAATCGAGCACCAGCAGAGAGCGCTGTGAGGATCTTGGAGCAGCTAAAGCAATTCCTTTACTGCCATGGTGTGATGGATGTTTGACAAGTTGCATCTTCCGCTGGCGACATCTCTCTCTCACAACTCACCCAGACTCTCGCTGGATGACAAGCAATGGGTGCGAGGAGATGTTTTTGGTGCCATGACTTTAGATGCAGAAGAGGCAAAAGATTGCCTCTGGAAAGACATGGGAACCCTTTGTCTGTTTTGTTTTTACAGGAAGAATGAATGGGGTAAAGTGCAATTTTATACAACTCTCCTATCTGAATAGAGTGTGCTGTATATGACTTGAGATGGGGATACTACCAGCAACCTGGCAACTTTGGAAATACTGACTAAGAAACGGAATCAGAGGGTGGGTGGATCTTGCAAGTCTCAATCACGAGTGGAATCACCTAGAAAGTCTGCAATTGGCATGATATCCTAAATTGACGTATTTATATACGTGTGACTCCATCTCTCTTCTTTTCTGTTTGGCTGCTGCTTGCATCAGTCACCACTTAAATGACAACATTCTCTGCTCTGAATCTCAACTGCTCAGTCCAAGACACCACAACAAGTCAGTCACATAGATGATAGAACAGCCCTGCTGTTTTCACATGGAAATGCAGGCTGTTATTTTGTTTTAATCATCTTAGCAATAAGTTAATTCTGGGAAGTGGAACTGTATTAGGCGCTGCTCCATAGAGATTTTACTTTTTTCAGACCCCCCCCCCCTCCATTTTCTCCCCAATTGTACTTGGCCAATTTTTACCCCTGCTGCTCCAGTCGTTGCTCCACCCTCTACCTGGGGAGAGTTGTAGACTAGCACCATGCTTCCTCCGACACATGCGCAGTTGCCTGCCGCTTCTTTTCACAGCTCCCCGCTGTCACCTGACAGCTCTGACACAAACTCCGACAAGACCAAATAGATGTTGTTTACACGGTCCCCTAGTCTCAACAATAGTCTTGGTATTCATACACTCCTATCAGCAAATTGAAATTGTTAACTCTTATAAATATCTTAGCATTTGGCTGGACACTAAGGTTTCTTTTCAGGTCAATGTAGAACACCTTACTTACCAAGAAGCTGAGGAGAAAAATTGGCTTTCTGTGTAGGAAAAGCCTGTCTTGCTTTTCATTCTACACTAGAAAGTCCATTGTACAGTCACTAATAATGTCTGTTTTTGATTATGGCGATGTCGTATATATGCACGCCTCATCCGCCATGCTGAAGGCGTTTGATGCGGTGTCTCATAGTGCTCTGCATTTTGTAACGGGTAATGGATTTCTTACACACCACTGTATTTTATATGAAAAGGTTGGCTGGCCCTCATTGGCGGTTCGAAGCACTGTCTCTTACTCATTTATAAAGCCCTAAAAACTGGCAAGCTTCCTTTATATCTGTCCTCGCTTCTCACATTCAATGACACAAGTTATTGAACACGCTCACGGTCACACAGACTGTTTATCCCGTGTGTGAAGAGTGAACTGGGAAAGACTACTTTTTCCTTTTACGCCCCTGATAAATGGAACAGGCTCCAGGACACTTGTCCTTTATCATCTTGTTTGGATTGTTTATCTGTATTTGACTGTTTGTAATTTTGTAACTTTTAGAGATGTTTTATTGTAACAGGGCATCTTGAAAATGAGAGCTTGCTCTCAAGGGCCTCACCCCTGTATAAATAAAGGTAAAAAGAAAGGAGGACAAACAGGGTTAAAACATCAATAAGATCATTTGAATGCACATTTCCATACACATGTCTGTTTTGTTAGTTGTGCAAGAAATTATAGTATTATGCTATTGTATTCTATATGCCTTAAATATCTGTACTGTACTCTCTTGTTATTTTAGCTGTGCTCATCTCTGTGTGGAAAATCACAAACTGCCATTCAGCACTTCTCTCTGTCTTTGACCTGACCTGGACAGATAGTGGCCAGTTTAATTGGTCTTTGTTTGCACAGAAAACTCCTAAATCTCTGGAACCTTATCCTCTCTGGATCCTTACTATCCTATTTTGTATGCTATCATTTCTCAGTTGAATGGAGCCTGTCTTCAGTAATTGGGAAAACGGCCTTGAGGATCTTGTGGAAACTGGTCTTTTGTGAGATACTGGAACTCTTGTCTTAGACCAGGCCCCTTCTAGCTACTCACCTACTACTCAGCTACAGAGCTACTTGTCTAGCACTCTTTGTTTCACACACTTGCTTGGGTGAACATCATATTAGTCTCAGATCATTCTGACAGAAATTTCTACCACTAGCCTACTCTCTCACTGTCGGAAGTGCAATGCAAAAACACCACGGCAATGAGCAATGTTGCCAAAATAAAAAGCAAAGCAAATATCTCACTGATTTGCATTCTTTTTCTTTTTCTTTTTATAAAGTTTTTCCGGATTTTCACCCTAATTGTGCTTGGCTAATTTCCCCTGTTGTTGTGGTCATTGCTCCACCCCCTCTGCCGATCTGAAGAAAGTTGTAGACTAATTGCTTCCTCCAATACATGTGCAGTCGCCAGCCACTTCTTTTCACCTGACGGCAAGGAGTTTTCTGACAAAAACACTGATCCAAAGCTCAGTTCTGAAGCTAATCTGTAAATTTGGGGAGGAACAACAACAACAAAAATGGGTCGAATCTCTGTCCACTTCCGGCCGAAACCACGCCCACTTCCGGTTAAGCGGAAGTGGGCAAATTTGTAATCTGGAGATGCACTCCCGTTTGGCACACAAATCCTCCCAATGACAACCTCAGACTAGCTCAGACTTTAATGAACCAAGGTCACAGAAATCCACTCCACTTCCCACAATGCACTGGGCTCGTGGTTTTCTAAGTCCACGCCCACCCCTCAGGCATTTGGCTGATATCAAACTCCAGTAGGTGGCGGTAATGCACATATATATGTTTGCCAACCGCCATAAAACTCAAAGAAGAAGAAGAAGAAGGCATTTAGCTTGGTTACTCTGGATAGCTAACATTAGCATAGCTACAGAACGGCTACATTACCAAGCTCGCTACGATCTGGGTGTTTGCAGTCGCCATTTCAAAGAGGACTATAGGCTACCTGTACGATCCACACTGCTAAGGAGTCAAATAAAAATGGATCAAGGCTTGATATCATAATCCAACGTGAATTCAGCTGGGTTCCTTCCAGAACGAGACTGGCTCAGCCTGTTTCAAGGGGGCTGTTTGCGGTGTCTGCTAACGTTAGGCTAGTGTGTTGTTATATTGGCGTTTGTGGTGTTGTGGCTTTTAGTCAATAATTTGGACAGTAAATATGCCTTCTTGCGATGCAGTTGGCTGTATTAACCCCTACCTCAAAGAAGGGTGGTTTCCGCTTTTTTCGGTGAGTGAATGAAATTGTCAGTGGTCACTGCTAACATTTGAACATGGACTGTAAATAGCGTTTTACATACATATCTGTGCTAATAATGCTAGCCTATTGTCTAACTATCCTTTCCACACACACTGAATATACCGAAATGCTAGACTTGATCATGGACAAACGGCCGCACTCATAACGTTAAGGTGTGTTTGACCTAACGATAATATAAATATTAACGTTAATGCACTCCTAACATCAGGTGACAAGCTGAAATGTCAATTATTCTACCAAATCTAGGTACATTTCAGACTTTAACGTAGTGTCCAGTCTTGTCTGAGGTGAATGCAAGTGAACTATATTTTTCAATCCTGTCTTTGAATAAAGGTTGTACATTGTGTTATACTTGAAAACCATGTCTCTGCTCCCTTTTTGTGTTGACAATTAGCCTACAACAAATCTGTATGGTTTATCTGTTGGCATTAAACCGTGGTATTTCCTTGGGTGATATTCCATATTTGCCATTAGACCTGTTCAAATCTGCATTTTCTACAAATTGGGCTAAATTTGTAATGGTAAATCAAAGCCACATGTGAGCACAAGTACTTTTATTAAACCACCAACCAAAATAAAATGCAAAGAGAGGTTTCCTTCTCTAACTATTGGTGCTTTCACAAAATATTTACACAATGAGATTTTTTACAAATAATCATCGATAGCGTGGATAAAGACTTTGATGATGGTGATGACGTCGATGACATCTGCTGCTGCTGGACGAGAGACCGAAGACCAGTCCACCTGAAGGAGATCCACAAGACCTTCCAGCATATGCCAGTGCCAACATCACCCAAGATAAACGTTGCTGTAGGATTACAAATAAAGTATGCTTCAGGGATTGACATGAAAAAGTTACATAATGGGGTGGCTATACATTGTTGTTTCACAGTAGCTAATATCTGGCCATAATTCTGCAATTGCCCACTATATGCTTATATGCTTAGTACGTTATAATAGCGATAACAGATACATCTTTGGTTCAACATTTTTATTGTAATTTCGTGTAAAATTAGTCTCTAAAACCCAACGATCTATGGTCCAAAACTTTGATGCGACCTTACACACCTTACACAGTGACTTCTTCAAGAAGAAATTGGCCTCTCGCTGTAGCAGAGCGATCCATCGGCAGCGGCACGAGGCAGAATTTCTCCCCGCACGGCGAGCCTCAGGGCCCCGGCCTCTGGTTCGTCTCCGGCGGCCTGTTCAACTGCCTCTCCTTCCATACTGCGCTATTCAGAATCAGAATCAGAATCAGAAAGACTTTAATGATCCCCGGGGGGAAATTGGGACAAGTTACAGTTGCTCGTTCACATAACACAGATAGCATAAAATAAAATACACAGTAGTAATGCGATAGTAATAAGCAGAATAAGAAGAAGAAGAAAGAATACAACATAGCATGGAATAAACAGTATAAACAGTATAAACAGTATAAACAGTAAACAGTATTAAATGCAATAGGAGCAAAATAGTGGAGTACGTCTAAGTAAGCAATACGTAGAGTAAGTATACCTTACGTGCCAATTGTCTTTATTGCACACTGAACTTATATTATTCGGCTTGCCCCATACGTTACACGTGGCTCAGCCAAGCACTTTTCCAGTTAGCCTATCTTAATTGCACACTGAACTTATATTATTCGGCTTGCCCTATACGTTACACGTGGCTCAGCCAGGCACTTTTCCAGTTAGCCTATCGGCTGGCTCAGTCTCAGGGAGACTGAGCGTCTCCGAGGTGCTCTTTTAAGAGAGTCATTAAATAGACCAATGGCCACAGGCAGGAATGATTTCCTGTGCCTCTCCGTGTTGCATCTAGGAGGAATCAGTCTCTCACTGAATGTACTCCTGTGTTTGACTAGCACGCCGTGGAGTGGGTGCGAGTCATTGCTCATGATGGAGCATAGCCTGGATAACGTTCTCTTCTCTGACACCGCAGTCAGAGAGCCCAGGTCCAGCCCCACAATGTCCCTGGCCTTACGGATCAATTTGTTAAGTCTGTTGGCATCCGCTGCCTTCAGCCTGCTGCCCCAGCACACAATAGCATAGAGGAAGGCACTAGCTACTACCGACTCATAGAACATCCTCAGCATGGTCCGGCAGACATTGAAGGACCTCAGCCGTCTCAGAAAGTAGAGACGGCTTTGCCCCTTCTTGTAGAGTGCATCAGAGTTCTTAGCCCAGTCTAGTTTATTGTCAATGTACACTCCAAGGTACTTGTAATCCTCCACTATGTCAACACTGACCCCGTGGATAGAAACAGGGGTCACCGGAGCCTTGACCCTCCTCAGGTCCACCACCAGCTCCTTTGTCTTTGACACGTTGAGCTGCAGGTGGTTCTGCTCACACCATGTGACAAAGTTGGCCACCACATCCCGATACTCATCGTCATCGCCATCTTTGATACATCCCACTATCGCAGAGTCGTCAGAGAACTTCTGAAGGTGGCAAGACTCTGTCTGGTAGGTGAAGTCTGTGGTGTAGATGGTGAAGAAGAAGGGAGAGAAGACCGTCCTCTGTGGTGCACCCGTATTGCTGACCACTCTGTCTGACACACAGTTCTGTAGGCGCACATACTGTGGTCTGCCAGACAGGTAGTCCACAATCCAGGCCACCAGGGGGGCATCCACTCGCATCGCCGTCAGCTTCTCACCCAGTAGAGCCGGCCTGATGGTGTTGAACGCACTGGAGAAGTCGAAGAACATGACTCTCACAGTGCTGGCAGGGTTGTCAAGGTGGGCGTAGGCGCGGTTGGTCAGGTAGATGACTGCGTCCTCCACTCCCAGCCAGGGCTGGTAGGCGAACTGGAGGGGGTCAAGGGATGGTTTGACCATAGGCCTAAGCTGCTCCAGGACGAGTTTCTCCAGGGTCTTCATGATGTGGGACGTCAAAGCTACCGGCCTGTAGTCGTTGGAGCCACTGGGTCTTAGCTTTTTCGGTACAGGAACGATACAGGACATTTTCCACATCACGGGGACCTTTTGGAGACTCAGGCTCTTGTTGAAGATCAGCTGTAGCACATCACACAGCTGGGGGGCACAGGCTTTGAGCACCATGGGGCTGACGCCATCCGGGCCAGCTGCTTTTCTCGTGTTTAGTCTCCTCAGCTGATTCTTCACCTGGTCCGCTGTGATGGTCAGCGTGGGTGGGGGGGGAGTGGCATCATCAGCTCTGAAGCCCTTCGGGGGGGGGGGGGGGGGGGAGAGGGGGGGTGTGGCCTCGTCTCTGGTTGACGGGGTATGAGGGGGGGGGAGGTGGGCCATCAGGGCCATCAGTCGGAGCCAAAGGGAGAGAGAGGGGGGGGGGGAGAGCCGTGTGGCGGGGGCTGCTGTTAGAATGCTGAGTCAGGAGAGTCGGGGGAGGGGGCCCCCGGGCCAGCTGTATCAAATCTATTGAAAAACAGATTCAATTCATTGGCCCGATCAACCCCCCCCCTCCACCCCCCCGCTGCTAGCTTTGTTAAAGCCAGTAATAGCTTTCACACCTCTCCACACCTCTCTCATATTGTTCTGCTGGAGCTTCGCCTCTAGCTTCGACCTGTAGCACTCTTTCGCCACTCTGATGCTCCCTTTCAGCTCCACCTGGATGGCCCTGATCCCATCTCTATCCCCCGACCTAAATGCTCTTTTCTTGGCGTTCAGGATGGCCTTGATGTCCTTAGTTACCCAGGGTTTATTGTTCGGGAAACATTTTATTTCCTTTGTGGGTATGTTGCAATCCACACAAAAATTTATGTAGTCCGTAATGCACTCTGCGATCCCATCAATATCCTCGCCATGTGGGTCACAGAGTGCCTGCCAGTCAGTTACCTCAAAACAGGCTCTAAGAGCCTCAGTTCCTTCCTCTGACCATACCCTCACTGTCCTGGAGGTCACAGGCAGCTTTTTCACCATTGGGGTATATCTAGATCTGAGGTAGACTAGATTGTGATCGGATCGGCCGAGCGGGGGGAGGGGTGACGAAGAGTAGGCCGCATCCTTCACGTTCGTGTACATCAAGTCAATTGTCCTGTCGCCCCTAGTGCTACAGCTCACGTACTGCTTAAAGTTGGGCAGTGTTTTCGTCACGTGATTAAAATCCCCCGATATCAGTACCAATGCACTCGGATGCTTAGTCTGGAGTCCAGCAATGGCGTTGTGGATATTGTCACACGCTGATATCGGATTAGCAGAAGGGGGGATGTAAATTGCCACAACAATCACATGAGAGAACTCCCTAGGTAAATAGTATGGCCGTAGTCCCACAGCTAAAAGCTCCGTGTCCAGTGAGCACGAGCGTTCCTCTGCTATTCCTCTGCACTGTAGTCTGACTCATATGGCGTTAAGTAGCCCTGAATGTCAGAGTTTATTAGCACACTTTGGAAATCGTCTTCATCCATATCAAACTTCAATTTCACCAGAAATATTTCATTCAGCCATGGTTCTTTGCAAGGAGCTAGGGGAGCTAACGTTAGCTAGCATAGGCTATGCGGTGGAAAAAGATGGCCGCCTAGTGTTTTGGTTTTGGGAGCTGTGAAGGGGTGTGGAGGACCTCTAGAGGTGGGACCATGGCGGCACACCCACACAAGAGTTGTAGTTTAAATCTGCACATCTTCCCCATGTGTGGTACACCGCTCTGACGCGGTCGTGACGTAAAACGCGTCAGAGCGGTGTACTAAATATGTGAAAGATAAGGGAGATCAGCCAGGAGGGTTGAGTGAGGGGAGGTAAAGGCTGCTTATCTAATCATACTACTGACATTGTAATGACACAAATCTGGTTGAAAATCAGGAAAGCCGGCCTTTAAATTGACTGTTACATGGTTTTAGGACCTAAAACCACCTACAATTTAGGTAATGACATAAAACCAGGAGGCAGTCATATTTAAAGCAGGACTAAACCCCCAAACACTTTTTTTCAGCTTTTAACCAATATATATGGCTTTTGGGGTGGTCTGTGAAGAATTCTGGTCAAAATTTCCACATTTGAGACCAAATTTATAATATTCTACAATCTTTATTTTCAGCTGCATAAGTGCCCTCTATGGGTTCAAACCTGCTTTTTTTTTTGCCCTTCAAAATGCCCAAAATGTGGTTGCATCCTACGTCACGGCCAACTCCCGCCTTCCCCACTCATGTGAAAAATATTTTCTTCATCTGAGCATTACTGTAGTTCACGCCAGAGCCAACATCTCCATTCACTCCAATGGACCCGTTTTTAGCGCGAGCCCTTTAACAGCGCAATGCATCATGGGTAATCACCTATTGTGGCTAATATTAGCGGCTAGTTAGTTATGTTACATGGCAGTAAAACGCCACTGAATGACCAAATTTATATAACTTTTAACCATTTCGGGCAAAACCGTTTCCATCAGCGTTGGTTAGTTGTTTATAACGTGGCTATATTTATAATATAGCCACGTTGATACATTGAAAATACTGGGAGGCGGGCCAGAGCGTCTCTGTCGATGATTTGATTTGACAATTCTGGGCCCTGGTGTTGGCGTTGGCCAATCCTGGCATGTTTCGCCCCCAACTCGAGTGTGTTCTGGCACTAAGCGAGTGGGTTCTAGGACAACAGGCTGTCTGAGTCACAAGCCAACTATGTTAACGTGGAGCATTGGGGTAAATACAATATTCAATACAATATAGTTTAACAAACCAGTTACATGTCCTCTGCATTCTACATCAAATGAAGACATTACTGTTTGTTTTATTTTGTATGTTACATACTTATTGGCCAAGTTATGTTAGTTTATGGGCTAGGAATTCTGCCAGGGTACAGGCGGCCATCTTGCCTGCAGAGTTTTCAAATCAATTAGAATACTGTTTTGCCAGAAATCTGGGGGGTTTAGTCCTGCTTTAAGAATAAGGCTCCTTCCTTCCTCCATTCTGATGATCAGCGTTTCCGCTAGAAAAAAAATCACACCCAGGTGCTGAAGTAAGCGGTGCAGACATACAGACACCACTTTAAGTTTAACTAAGAAAAAGACAATTTCTCGAGTGACATCACTGATGACATCATAACTGCCTGTCAGAAACATAGACCACCACCATCATTACATCATCATCATCATCATCAGGCCATTCGAAAGAATGCAGGTTTAAGACTTTTCAGCATTGCCTTCATGAACGGAGCTACGAGCTAGCTCCCACACTTAATTAGTGCTGGCTGGTAGTGAAATTGCTCTTACTGTACATGTGCAGTAATCAACGTACAGTAATATTAGCAATGCTCTGTTGAATCCTGATGATCTGAGAAGACATGACTGCAGGAAGGCATGTTCTCTTGAACACCGCCCTTCATCAACGTGAAACCATTACGTTCAGCTCACCAGCACCACAGACCTAATGGCACTGACTCTGTTACAAATCAGCGGGGGCCCAGACGCACAAACAAATATTGGTTTCCGTGACCGAGGAGAGGAAGGGCTCGAGAAAGCAGCACTTCTCCTAAAGCAATAAAGAGCAGACAGTCATGAAGAGCGATGGAGCTTATCTCACCCATGCGTCCAATGGCACAGGCCCAGATAAGGGCTTGCTTGAGCCACCACAGGGGGATACACTCACACGGCTCTCATCACGGCTGTTATGGCGTTTCACCATCACACACCTGCCTTAGCAAAATGGAGTGTGGATTTGAAAGAGGGAGAGAGACAGAGTCCATGATCCACAGCTTTTAGCTTGCCTCCTGTGCTGCATCACTGCAAATCCATGTATTATGCTCAGTAACTATAGCCAATGCCATATGTTTAAGGTTATGGACAGATGAAGCTTGTGGCCGTGGTGGCATCTTGAGGCAGCATCTGCATGAAGGATAATCATAATACTTTGCCAGTTAACGGTGGCAGCTAAATGGCTCATGCATCAGATGCAAAGTGTCTGCTGCGTTAAGTGCTGACAGGTCTTACATCCAACCTGGGGGATTGATTGCTCTCTGTTTGGACTGCACACGGCAAACAGACTCTTGCATATGGCTCTCATCATAATCAACAGCTAAAGGTGTGAGAAACGGAGGACCTTGAGGGTTGAGGGATAACTGGCGATGGAACACACACACACACACACAGTCAGCTCACTCGTAGCACTTTCAGACCAGTCGTGTTCTGGTTCTGGATCTGGTTCTGTTCTGGAGTCTTGGAACCTTGGTGTTATCTAGCAAACCAGCCCGTGTTCATACCAGTTTAAGCAGAACCATCCTTTTGGCATTATGGTCATGTGTGCGAATAAAAAGTATTCCGGTAAAATTTAGAGATGATTCGTGCAAAATCCTATACGTACTTTTGTCACAAACAGATCAGTCATAAACTCTCAAAGGAACGTGTGTGTCTCCCCCCCCCCTCCACAGTGCGCTGTATATGTCTGTCAGTCTGTGTGTGTATGATGAGGGGGGAGAGACTGAGTAAGACATATACCAAAATAAATCTTTTTGATTGGCTTCTGTGTGCCTTAGTCTTGTGCAGATTGCAGAATCGTTCTTTTATTTTGAAAAAAGTCCGACCTTGTGGTTTGTCTGAGCAGCTTGCTGCCTTCGCCTTCCTTCTTCCCACCTAGAATATGACAGGCCCACTGATGGCGTCACAGTTTGCAAGGAAAATCCAGCTATTTTTGTGTTCCAGCTATCACGTCTGCCTGTAGCTGCCTCATAGGACGCTGATTGGTGTGCAGGGTCGATTTTACCAACGGGCTTACCCGGGCTGAAGCCCGGGGCCCGGGACATCAAGGGGCCGGGACCCTTGATGTTTTTTTTTGGGCCCCCTGTCCAGGGTCTTTGCAAAAAATGTTTTTTTTACTGACGCCATTCATTTTGTTTTGCAGAGTAATAACATCCACTGTGAGAGGGTGTCCACCCGCTATGCCGACCACTCGCAATGCCGACCTTAGGTTTAGGCGGGGGGGGGGGGGGTGGGAGAGGTTAGGTTTTGGGTTAGGGTCTGGGGGAGGTTAGGTTTAGGCGTGGGGGTGGGAGAGGTTAGGTTTTGGGTTAGGGTCTGGGGGAGGTTAGGTTTAGGCATGGGGGCTGGGAGAGGGGAGGTCGGAACAGCGAGAGGTCGGAACAACGACATGGAACCCTGTGAGAGGGCTCCCTAATTTGTAGATGAAATAGTGCAATTCAAAGAATTCATCAAAAACAAAGACAATAAAAGTGTGCGGCACTTGCTTCAAATAATAAGGAAGAGGAACCTGTCATCAGTTTTTCCAAATGTGGATATTGCCTTCAGGATTTACTTAACTCTCCCTGTAACAAATGCCTCTGGAGAGCGCTCCTTTTCAAAACTTGGGCTTGTCAAGAACAGGATACGGTCTACAATGGGACAAGAAAGGCTCACCCACTTGACATTGATGTCATTGGAAAGTGACATTGTTAGAACATTGGACTTCACCACTCTAGTCAAACGCTTTGCCACGGCAAAAGTCAGGAAGAAGACATTTCAGGTACGAACAGACTTGAATACTGCTTGATTGATTTGTGCAATAATTGTGAGAATGTGTGTGTGCACTGTAATAATAACAGCAATAATAAATACTAAATAATAATAATAAAAGTGCTTGTTGTGACATCTCAGTGGCAATGTTTTCTTTCCAATCAGGCTGTTTATGAAAGAACATGATGGCTAAACCTACAGTTTGTGTTTGTAAGTTAGAATGCTGACAGGAGAGCAGGTGGTGACATGAAAGTTAGTGAGAAAAGGAGAAGATACTGAATAATGACATCACAACAGTATAATCCTAATGTTGATTTAAAATGAGATATTCCTTTAAATACGGCTAAAAAAGGTTAAAAAAAAACACTCAAATTCCCCCCCCCCCCCCCTTCCGCTTGAGGGGAGGCCCTGCAGAGATGAATAGCCCAGGGGCCCATGAAGTGTAAAATCGGCCCTGTTGGTGTGAACCACTGGTGGTTCATATTCAAACCAATAGATTGCAGCGTGGCAAGATGGATTTGTCATGTGATCATGATCTCGCGCAAATCCAGCTGCCTCGCAAGTTTAATCTTTGCAGGCTCTGAACTAATTTATTTTCGGTCTGAATGCTCAAGCCAGTTAAAAATTTGGTTCGCGAACTGGAACAGGCACCGAACGAACCTTGACTGTCTGAAAGGCCTATTGGTCACAAAATGAAGACCACAGCTAGTGAAGATATACTTATAATAATGGGGGTTTTATTGGACATGATATACTTTGCTGCGGTCTGTGCCACGAGGCTGGACCATTCCACTGTACAACTTTTCAATTTTCTGCACCAGCAACCCATACATTAGCACTATAGCTACATTTCTAAGTCCAACCCAAGCCCACATTCATCAAGGGAGGCGACATCTTATCTTCCTCCTCTATGCTCCGGCTGTGTCAGGGAGCTTATGTAACTCTACAGACCTCTGTACCCTGGTCTCTGAGAGGCTGGAGCTAGCTAGCAGCTGTTAAATGCTTTGCAGCCTTGCCTCACTAGTTCAGACAGGAGTGAGAGCACAGTGGATCAGTGGTTAGCACTGTTGCCTCACAGCAAGAAGGCAGTGGGTTTGAATGTCCACCCCGGTCCTTTCTTCTTTTCCCCCCAATATTTTATTTTCAATTTTTTTTAGAACAATACATGAACAAGACAAACAAACAGGCTCAGTCAGACACAGGAAAAGAAAAGAAAAGAAAAACATACATCCATACATCATCGACATTCAACTAGAGCCATATGAAATCCGTTTTAATTTTTTCCAAATTCCATTTAATTTTTTCCTGAATTCCGTTTTTTCCGTTTTAATTGTTCTGAATTCTGTGTTTTGCTTTTTACGCTCATTTTACCATCAGAAATAGTGTCTAATATGTGGGGATGAATAAATGTCCACAATTTAATAAGATATAACAATCAGTTTACACAACAATGCACCATTTTTAACAAGTGATTCAAGTCAGAAATACAGTAGATGACTGTACAAAACATTCTATATAATTTTTATGTTTCTAAAGTGTTTTTAAGCTTCTCATTGTGTGCTTCAAGTAAAGAAAAAACAACTGTGAACAAAACTTACTTCAAACAGAAAATGCTTCAAATACTATTTTATTGTGAAAGTTATAACAGGAAGTGGTGGTGTTTATCTTTGCTAACTTGAACGTCTTAACATGAGTATTAGAGAAAGAAGAAATTGTGTAAAAACGGCATGTGTCAACTGAATAAGAATACACAGCCACAATTGAAACTTTTCCAGCTTCATCATGTGCAAAAGTGGATATTTCGTCTTTCATTGCCTGTTGCCATCTAGACTACGGTCGGAAGGCTTTGACTGAAGGCAAGTAACATCAACAACACTTCACGCACACTGCAGACAGGGTTCTTTCTGCACGTTGTCCGAAGCTGGAATGCTTGGAATGCGCTGCGCTCGTTAACGTTACGTTACTGCAGAGTCCACTGAGGGCAGGCACTGCAGCTGTGTGTTTGGAAGAGAGGGAGAGATGCTTGTGGGTGACATCACCTTATTCACATTATATATTGAATTTCAGGCCAATTATGGCAAATTCTGCAGTATTCCACGTTTTACAGTAGATTCCATATTTATTGGTCAATTCCGCGATTCAGTTAACGCGGATTTCATATGGCTCTACATTCAACATTACAACAGTGGTGCTACCAGCCGCATCAGGTGCTATGTGCTTGTGACAGGTATTGTGCAAGGGATCCCATGCAAGGGGCCCATGAGAAACCAGCCAACCTCGTCAAAGTAGGCCAGAAACGGGTCCCAGATAGTTGAGAATCTTTTAAGCAAGTTGGCTCTCAGGAACCTCAGTCTCTCCATCTGTATAACAGAGATCATGTCCATCAGCCACACCTGAAAAGAAGGTGAAGAGGAGGACTTCCATCCCTTCAGAATGAGTCAGACCTTTTGGCGACAGTTGTCCCCTGTGTCAGAGATTGTTGCACAGCTGTAGTGAAGTTCAGTGAGGACTCTGAGCAGACGGAGATGGTGAGTTCTGCAAACGGCTGCAGGGTTATTTCGTAGGCCTAGAGTAGGCTACCAGTCAAATATTTTGGCCCAGAATCCTGTTAGTAAAGGGCAGAACCAGAAGGCATGAGATGGTGTGCTGCTCTCTGACCACCCCGGTCCTATCTGTGTGGAGTTTGTTGCCCCGTGTGTTTGCGTGGGTTTCCCCCGGGTGCTCTGGTTTCCTCCCACAATCTAAAGACATGCTGTTTGTAATGGCAATGTATATAATCTAGTAAAATTTGTAGTATGTAACCTATGTTGTGTGTAGATACTATATGATCTAGTATATGACTGTGATAATGCTGTGATGATGTGAAGCCCTTTGAGACATGCTTGTGATAAGGGAGTAAGGGACTATAAACATAACTGAATGTGACTTTTGTTGTTTGTGTATTTATGTATCTGAGGCTAGGAGCTGTCTCAAGCCTGACACTTTTCCTCCCGGTTTTGATAGCGCTTCAAAGTATTTAGGAGGTTGGTAGTTAAATATTGATAAGCTTGCCTTAAGATCGTCCCCACTTGGAGTGTTGGAATCAATATGTGAAATCCTACTCAGCTTTTCTACAAATCAGATGGAGTGTAACTGATGGCACCCCCAGTGCCATTGAATTAACAAATGACACGGGGTGCCTTGAGAGGCTCACACAGCTCTCAAGCAAAACTAAGCAAGTAAACTTGAGGTGGGTGTGTGTGTGTGTGTGTGTGTGTGTGTGTGTGTGTGTGTGTGTGTGTGTGTGTGTGTGTGTGTGTGTGTGTGTGTGTGTGTGTGTGTGTGTGTGTGTGTGTGAGAGAGAGAGAGTGCTGTTTGTACATAATACATTTTGTAGATTGCAAACCAACAGAAACCAAATATTTTACCAAGAATACACTTTTTTTTTAGATTATTTTTTTGGGACATTTTGCCTTTATTCGATAGGACAGCAGGCAGACAGGAAAGATGGAGAGAGTGAAGGACATGCGGCAAAGGACTACGGGCTGAACCCGATCCCGGATGTTACCAGGTGAGCCACCAGGACGCACTCAAGAATGCACTTTTGAAAGTTTGGGAGATATTGTGTGCTGGTTTTGGTCAGTTTTTGCCCAAATTCCAAAGTAAAGTTGATGTGATTCTGCTTCAAACATGTTTTATGCTTCAGTAGAGGACGCTGTTGTGCAATTACAGTGCTTCGTGACTGCAGCTGCTGTTTGCTTCACTCCACTCTATTCTCACACTGATTAGGGGTGAATTTCTGAGTGAGACCATGAGATGGTGCTATGCACCTAAATTGGGATCTTTGCTATAGAAGTAGATGCAGCAATGAAACCCTCGCTTACCCACTTTTTCCCCCTTTAGTCCCCTAATAAGATTCCCCCGTACTGCTTAACATTCACCTGTGCTGCTCTGTGAGTCAGCTTATCTTTAGTCTGCACGACTGAGAGGGTGAAGCTCCAGCTGCAGTGAGCAGGCCTTTCCAATAGATTTACATCACCTCCTCACGACGCGGAGAGTTGGGGGGGCGGGGCACCGGGGACGGAGCAGGGACCCGTGAAGCATTCAATCTGTGTGCCATCACAACGAATCAGGACGGTACCTCGGCCCTGCTGCCGGCCACGCACGCATGCACGCGTACACACACACACACACACACACACACACACACACACACACACACACACACACACACACACACACACACACACACACATGTTTGGAGAAGCTTTAGCAGCCTGCCTAAACACTGCAAGGTCAATAGTGGTGGAGTAGGAGTTTGAATTTAAACAGGCTGTCAGTTCAGTGTGAAGGCTGGAGAGAATGATTGAAACAAGGCGGGGAAGGGGGGGGGGTGAGGTGTCAGGTGGGCAGGCTTTTGGCTCACTGAAGCAATTGTTTCAGTGGATTTGTATGTATGTTATAGGAAGCTAGTTCTGTGTGGGAGTAGGGCAGTATGTATGTTATAGGAAGCTAGTTCTGTGTGGGTGTAGGACTATGTGTGTTATAGGAAGCTAGTTCTGTGTGAGAGTAGGACTATGTGTGTCATAGGAAGCTAGTTCTGTGTGGGAGTAGGACAGTATGTATGTTATAGGAAGCTAGTTCTGTGTGAGAGTAGGACAGTATGTATGTTATAGGAAGCTAGTTCTGTGTGGGTGTAGGACTATGTGTGTTATAGGAAGCTAGTCCTGCGTGGGTGTAGGACTATGTGTGTCATAGGAAGCTAGTTCTGTGTGGGAGTAGGACTGTATGTGTGTTATAGGAAGCTAGTTCTGTGTGGGTGTAGGACTGTATGTGCATTATAGGAAGCTAGTTCTGTGTGGGTGTAGGACTATGTGTGTTATAGGAAGCTAGTTCTGTGTGGGAGTAGGACTATGTGTGTTATAGGAAGCTAGTTCTGTGTGGGTGTAGGACTATGTGTGTTATAGGAAGCTAGTTCTGTGTGGGTGTAGGACTATGTGTGTTATAGGAAGCTAGTTCTGTGTGGGTGTAGGACTATGTGTGTCATAGGAAGCTAGTTCTGTGTGGGAGTAGGACTGTATGTGTGTTATAGGAAGCTAGTTATGTGTGGGTGTAGGACTGTATGTGTGTTATAGGAAGCTAGTTATGTGTGGGTGTAGGACTGTATGTGTGTTATAGGAAGCTAGTTCTGTGTGGGTGTAGGACTGTATGTGTGTTATATGAAGCTAGTTCTGTGTGGGAGTAGGACTGTATGTGCATTATAGGAAGCTAGTTCTGCGTGGGTGTAGGACTATGTGTGTCATAGGAAGCTAGTTCTGTGTGGGAGTAGAACAGTATGTATGTTATAGGAAGCTAGTTCTGTGTGGGAGTAGGACTATGTGTGTTATAGGAAGCTAGTTCTGTGTGGGTGTAGGACTGTATGTGTGTTATATGAAGCTAGTTCTGTGTGGGTGTAGGACTGTATGTGTGTTATAGGAAGCTAGTTCTGTGTGGGTGTAGAACTGTATGTGTGTTATAGGAAGCTAGTTCTGTGTGGGAGTAGGACTATGTGTGTTATAGGAAGCTAGTTCTGTGTGGGTGTAGGACTGTATGTGTGTTATAGGAAGCTAGTTCTGTGTGGGTGTAGGACTGTATGTGTGTTATAGGAAGCTAGTTCTGTGTGGGTGTAGAACTGTATGTGTGTTATAGGAAGCTAGTTCTGTGTGGGAGTAGGACTGTATGTGTGTTATAGGAAGCTAGTTCTGTGTGGGAGTAGGACTGTATGTGTGTTATATGAAGCTAGTTCTGTGTGGGAGTAGGACTGTATGTGTGTTATATGAAGCTAGTTCTGTGTGGGAGTAGGACAGTATGTGTGTTATAGGAAGCTAGTTCTGTGTGGGAGTAGGACTGTATGTGTGTTATAGGAAGCTAGTTCTGCGTGGGTGTAGGACTGTATGTGTGTTATAGGAAGCTAGTTCTGTGTGGGAGTAGGACTGTATGTGTGTTATAGGAAGCTAGTTCTGTGTGGGTGTAGGACTGTATGTGTGTTATATGAAGCTAGTTCTGTGTGGGAGTAGGACTGTATGTGTGTTATAGGAAACTAGTTCTGTGTGGGTGTAGAACTGTATGTGTGTTATAGGAAGCTAGTTCTGTGTGGGAGTAGGACAGTATGCACTGTATGTTATAGGAAGCTAGTTCTGTGTGGGTGTAGGACTGTATGTGTGTTATAGGAAGCTAGTTCTGTGTGGGTGTAGGACTGTATGTGTGTTATAGGAAGCTAGTTCTGTGTGGGAGTAGGACTGTATGTGTGTTATATGAAGCTAGTTCTGTGTGGGAGTAGGACTGTATGTGTGTTATATGAAGCTAGTTCTGTGTGGGAGTAGGACTGTATGTGTGTTATAGGAAGCTAGTTCTGTGTGGGTGTAGGACTGTATGTGTGTTATAGGAAGCTAGTTCTGTGTGGGTGTAGGACTGTATGTGTGTTATAGGAAGCTAGTTCTGTGTGGGTGTAGGACTGTATGTGTGTTATAGGAAGCTAGTTCTGTGTGGGTGTAGGACTGTATGTGTGTTATATGAAGCTAGTTCTGTGTGGGAGGAGTAGGACTGTATGTGTGTTATATGAAGCTAGTTCTGTGTGGGAGTAGGACTGTATGTGTGTTATAGGAAGCTAGTTCTGTCAAAGAGCGTGGAAGGAAAGAGACGTCACTCCGGACATTTTTGGAAACCAAATGCGCCTCGCAGTGGTCAGCTGCGGTAGCGCTGGCCCCTATAATCAGCCTCTCTAAACAGTAACTCAACGGGAGAACACTCTAAACTTCGGGGATTCACATCTTTTCCGGGCGTACTGCAAATCTTGATTGAAGTGGTGTAGTGCAGGGATGTAAAACAACAACCATGTTGTGGAAACTAAGCAAAATTTTCAGTTTTTTTTTTTTAGCTTTTTCAAGATAAATAGCTAATGAAAAGGACCCAAGGTTAAAACCACAGCAACGCACTTCTGACGGAGTGGACGACAGCCGCATTTGCGCAACAGTGACAACACAAACTGCAGGATTAACATCTTTTCCGGGCGTATTGCAAATCTTGGTCTATTCTATTTACTTATACTATTTACTTATTTATTCAATGGCAGGATCAAAGCAGAAACATGTAAACGGTCATTCCGAATTTCATTTATTAAATAAATACAGCACTTTGAAATCATGGGTTCAGATTGACTAATTATTTATTTCTAAAGAAAACACATTTATTGCTGACGGGAGCGATATTTTTTTTACACAGATCATATCTTTTCCACTTGATGTAAATGCCCACTGTGGAGCTTTTAGACTTGGGGTAACAGCAGAGCGAAGACTCATATACGCCTATGCTGTAATGATGCTGTGTCATCAGGACTCCTACGTAACATCTGCCGTCTCCCTGTGTATTATTCATAGTGTTAGACTTTCAAATTTTTCAATATAGGCGTACCTGGACCACTTGCAAGATTGTGGCAATTAATCAAAGGAAGGACACCCTTTATTACCGTCAAGGGGTGACCCCAGACGGCATGTATCGCCAAAGTCCATTAGTGTACTTTAATTATGAATGAGTCTTACACGTAGCCTCAGTGGCTGGGGATTGCCTGGTCTTCAGTGCAAAGAATAGGGGCCAGAGTGTAGTTCTCCAGATGCAGCAGGATTAACACCATCATGGATCATCTTCTGTGTCTTACAGATTTGTTTCTCTGGATTTCCCCCAGGCGAAAAAATAAATTTTGTTTTTCCACCCATAAGAGAAACATGGATGTTTTCTGATTTACTCCCGTAGGCTCATCTCGCCATACCAATCAGTTGTTGTGTTGTGTCTGCCCCCGGTGTAGGAATTTGGGAAACTGCTGAGGCGTGGAGAGTTATTCTAGGATGGATAGAGGCGAGGATACACACCCACACTCCCACACACAAATCATCTGCAGCCAGTCTTTGTAATGGAACAAGCCTCCATACAGGGGAGCGTGAGGATGCGAGAGACTGGAGCTGCCATTCATCCATGCTGGCCAGAGGCCCAGAGAGAGGGGGAGCGAGGGATGGAAAGTGCTGGCCTGGCTTCATGGCTTTTTGGGAGGGAGAAGAAGTGCCTGGCTAGGTAGTGTAGATCTATTTCTTCTTGGAGAAATGATAAAAAAAAGAAATGGCTTTCACAGTGTGCCAGGTCCAAAACCCATTTCCAAATCATTTCTTCCCAGTATCGCGTCCGCTCTTCATCTTATCTACCACTTTCTTCTCCTCAGTCCCTTCCATTTTTTTCCTCCCTGAATGATTTACCCTGCCTCTCATCTGTCCCTTTTCCCATTTAGATAGTTCTGCTGTGTTTCCATACAGACTGAAGGGGCCTTGGTGCGGAGGCATTTGAAATGGATCCCAGAGTTAGTCAGGCTTTTGACAATGGTTGCAGAAATCATCCATAATGCATGACAAGGTTTCCAGATGTGTGAGCGCTGTGAGCCTTCGACTTTGTCCTTCCAAAACTTTCTTTTACTTTCATTTCAATTCATACCAAACTCTTACCTCATGGGGGAGCTGTGATCTCTTATTAGAGCAGAATACTATCATGGTTATTGTTACCAGAGGGTTTTACAGCTTGAGCTTGTCACACAGACCTGCAGACACACACATACCACATACACACACACATACATTCATATTACATTTTACCTCTGAGGTCAAGTTAATTGCAGGAGGGTGATCTTTTGACCAGCTGTCTTTGTGTTTTTCGACAGTGTCAAGCAGTGTGTGGCAGATACAGTGACCCGGCTATCAAACCCCGTTAAAATATGAAATTGAAGGATAGTAAGTCCTGCCAGAATGGATGTCCTCTCAACTGTATTTTATGCATTCCGCCATCCTCCTGACTAGGTGAAGGGAATTTTGTTTTCACTGCAGAGAAAGGCTTTTGGGATGGAAATCTCTGGTGATCCATTTTTGTAAGGATGTGGGTGTGTGTATACCTATATTTGTACACCACCTCATTCTCAGGCTTCGCGCCAAGATCTCTGCTCACCCACTTATCAAGTCCTTATAGGAGATTGATCCTGCGGCTTAAAACAGGGCCAGCCAAAAGTCGGACAAAAATGGTCCGCCGTGTCAGAATATTGTCGGGAGTCACGCTGTCTGGTTTCGCCTGTTGCCATTTGGGCTGCGAGATGAACAGGTGGATCGGCATGAGAGCACAGAGGGGAGAGATGGAGAGATGCAGAGAGAGGAGAGGAGAAAAGACAGACTGTGTGGAGGAAGGCAGGTCTCTCAGGCGCAGCCCAATGTGTTGGACAGTAGATAGGAGAAGGGACTGACACAGAGACTGAGAAGCCGTGCAGTGAGCCACTAACACTATCTGAACCGACTAATACTTTAGATGGGAGAATCTTAGCAGATCTTAGCAGTATTGAAGCAAGTGGTATTCCATCATTTATCAGACATTTATGTCAAGAGCAGTGAGCTAGCTCCGAGCTCCATTTGTGAAGCCAATGCGGAAGTAACTTAAACCTGCATTCTTTCGAATGGCCTGCAGGGGGCGACTCCACTGGCTGCAAAAAGAAGTCTGGTTACATGGAAGTGAATGGGAAAATGGCCATACTTCTCATTTGATTTATCGCTCCATTAAACCTCAATCGTTAGTTTCAAGTCTTCTTCAATGCAGCTTCTTCATGATGTTCATTTTGTAAATTATGGCCCCATTTTGAGTAAACTAGATGATATAAAAGACTATGTTTTGGGGCGTGATTGACAGGTCGCCTGTCCAGTTATCGCAGCTTTTCTTTTCCAAATTCACGTCACTTTTGGCTCCAAATCACCAAGATGGTGACGGTGAAAATGCCAACCTTGAGGCTACAAAACGCGAGTCCAAAAACCAGTGGGTGACGTCACGGTAGCTACGTCCATATATTTATACAGTCTATGAATCACGAGTCTTATGTCATATTATGGATAGAGATGGGATGACATGGAATATTAATTCAAATGCCACTCTTGAAGTATATAGACTATTGACACATGCAAAATAGAAATTGTGGTTCTATAACTGAAAGATACAGCACATGTTCACACACTGCTGGGTCAACTCATGTGTTTGTCGCCTAGTCTTACGTTCATCTAGGCATCTGTTAAAATGGCCTCCCTATTGATTTGGATGCTGCAGTGGTAGAGCGGTGCGCTGGAACTGTGCCACAAGATAAAAGGTTTCCCTTCTCATCAAAGTTTATATACTGGCAGAGGGAATCAGCAGCAGGGGGACTTTGATGGCAGCCGGTGCTATTCTTCTCAGCCCTTATCCACCCCTGTGAGGGCCTGCATTATTGATAAGACGACTCAGGGGGAAATCACAGGGTTTCCCCCATTTACCAAGGCTGAGTCTTATAGAGAGAGTGACTGATATCTGGTGGGAGCACAGAGGAGGCTAGGATGCAGTCCAAGATCTGAATCATACAGTAGGCACAGAATATGAGTTATAAAAAAAAACACTCTTCTGAGAATGACATTGTTTATTTATTTCTTGATCCGCCTCTCTGCTATTATTTATTCATCTGAGTGTTTTCTTATCACATCACATATTTCTCGCCGCCTCGCTTGACTCTTTTTTTCTGTCCTTAACTCATTCACCGCCAAAGACGTCTTTGACGTCTTATCAGAAATAGCCATCCACGCCAAAGACGTGTTTGACGTGTTTTTGGTTTTATTACTGCAGCGCGTATTTCAAACACTTCCCCAGCCTCTGACATAGTATCAGGTCCCTAGCATCTAAGGCAACACGTGAACAAACACATACCGCAGCTGTTGTTTTGAAATTGAGCAAGAGGAAAAGCAGAAAACGGATAAGGAGCTTGCCTTGTGCAGACAGGAGAAACGCCATTGAAACGCCCCTCGCGCGCTGCAGGAGCTGGTCGCTTTCCTGTGTGCCAGCCGGAGAAAACGGGAGAAAGTTCCAGAGATGCGTTTGATCATCGGAGGAATCAGGAAATGATCGATCAGTTTGACGGGTAATCCAGAGGGCGGTGAGGAAGTGTTGAATAGCCGAGGGGAAAACGGGAACGATCAAACAGCAGGGAGTATAGGACAGGGAGGCAAGAAGACAAGCCAGAAGCGGCAGTCACAGCAGCCCGCTGTCCTTCTCAAGAGCTATTCAGTTGGTTCATGAAATCGCTGGGCTGCGTGCCCTCCAGTGTTGCTCCTGGCCAATCCCGGCGCCACAGGGCGTGGTTATTGCTTATCCTATGTGGGGTTAGAAATCATGCAACGAAGGGGGATCGTGTGTGTGTGTGTGTGTGTGTGTGTGTGTGTGTGTGTCTGTCTGTCTGTCTGTCTGTCTGTCTGTCTGTCGGTGTGTCTGTCTGTCTGTCTGTCTGTCTGTCTGTCTGTGTGTCTGTCTGCACACTCACTCACACTGCTGTATTGTTGAATGTAAAAAAAAAAGCACTTCATGTGTATATATATATATATATATATATATATATATATATATATATATATATATATTTCATTTGTGTCATAACGAATAGTATTTACATGTCTGATGTCAATACAGTTCAAAATAAAAGAATTGAGAGCGAGTTCTGCTTGAGAATGTGTATTTTACAGAAATTGCCTTTTCTCCTGTTTGTCATCTCAGAGAGACCTTTTGGGCTAAAACAGGGTGTATATAAATGGATATAAGTAGAGTACAGAACATGCTAAAAGCTCACTTTTTTTTCCTGGTGAACCCAGAGACATACATCTTCATTTTGAGGTATTGCAAATCACTCTGGTGCTAATAGATAATTTACTGTGGGTCTTGAAAGATGACCAACAATTATGAAAATCTTTGGCCTGTGCTAAATATTGGCAGTCCTAAACTGGCCATGAATGAGTTAAAGGAGAGGAAAATTGACTTTGAGAGATAAGGTGAATTTTAAGGACAGGCAATCTCTTTGTCAGATTGCCTTAGTTGCCAACGCAGTGATCCCTTATTTGCCAAGCAGGATAATAGTTTTATATGAGCAGGGAGTTAGCAATCTTTCAAGTGTTAGTCCTGGTTTTTGCGTACTTCACAAAACTTTTCACTCTGTAAACATTGGTTGGTAATTGTATTGTAAAAGCTAATAATATCCTTAAGGGTATTCTTTACTGTGATTATGGGACTTTGGTGCTGCCAACAGCACTCGGCATTCCATCACTTTCATCCCCATATAATCACTGTAAATAAGCAATAAGGCCCTCTCAGGTATTATTGGTATGATATAATATGGACTGCTGTATGATATAATACCTACATAATAGGACTACTAGATGCAGGCTTAGCTTTTTGACTTACTTTGCTGTTGCCTTAAAGTCGAGCTGAAATCGTCTGAGATTCTTTATCGTGACGTATTCAGACTGAAACAGGGTAGAGAGGCGGGTAGGGTGTGGATGAGTTTGATTTGACCGTTGGAAAGTAGGCGTGTCTGGGATTAGGGACTGGAGTTGCCGTTGCCCAATCCTGGTGCTTAGAATGCTGCGTAGGGCTTGTTCTGCCCCAAAATCGAGTGGGATCCAACAAGACCCCACCGCTCCGCACAGCAAAATAATGTATTTTACCAGACAAATCTGAAACCTACGGACACATTTCAATAACAGTCCATGTACACACACAAAGTAATGTAAATTACAGCGCTGTGGAGTGCGTAGTCACTGACTGGCTCACTGGGCGAGCCTCCGGTGGACTGCCGTTTCCAAGTCGTGGCAGAGTGCTGGCTGCCCGCCTTGATGCTCCAATGAGCCCATATTCCTGGAATGCGAGTTAACGAGCCAGTTACATGTCCTCTTGCATTCTACATGAAATGAAGACATTACTGTTTGTTTTATTTTGTATGTTACATACTTATTGGCCAAGTACCGTATATTAACCTTTAAGGGCTACAAAAGGCTGCCCATGTAGGCACTAGGCAGCCATGTTGCCTGCTCAGAATTTTCTCTGAGCCATGAAGATTGATTGACAGCTGTCATGTCATGATATTATTGGTTGAAATTGGGTAGAAAATTGATAGTACTACCTGATGTCAGCAAACTGCAGATATCGTTATAAACAAATTCTTGATGAATGAACTTCTGATGTGAAAAAATGTGAAAAACCAAAGAAAGTGGATTTTTGTGTGTACATACACTACAGGCACATACATATATATACAGTGCATACAGTGCACACTGTACATTGTTAAAGGAGAATTCTCACTCAGCACTCAGAGCAATCGATCTGTAGCATAGCATTGTAAACACTGCTGATATTTATCTGATTTGGACATTATGGACGATGCATTTGAATTCGATGGCCGCCCCTATTTATTTGAGCTGGAATAACGTCATATGGATTATAAACTGGAGCGGGGGGAACAGGAACTGCTATCTCTAATGTGATGGACAACAGACACAGCAGGCTGAGCAAAGGTAGATAGATTGTTCATTTTCTCATTGTCTCTATGATAGAATAAGGGTATGAGCCACTGTGTGTGTCAGAAAATAAGCTATTACAGGATGTAAATAGACGCATTGCCCCGTATTCCTCGTTTCCAGGTCGCAGCTAAAAGCATAATCGTTTCAGTGCATGGATATCAAACCGAACTTAGCAGGGTGAGTTAAAAATCAAAATTAAAGCTGGAAATATGGTCCAGGTTGTAAAAAAACTGAATTATCCATTGAATAGGTGCACTGCATAACCAGGGATGTGATCTAAAATTTAAAAAAAGTTCAGCAGCCTTCACATGATAAGCGATCTTCTCTTCTCTCACCGCGAGGTAGAGTGGAGAAAGCTCAGAGGTAAGTGGGTCAAAATTTAAACTATTTGAACTTGCAGTGGCAAATTCGAGCACTGTGCAACGTCAAAGGTAGCGCTGCTCCATACTTGGCCGGTAGCGCTCTCCCTATAGGAAAACAACAGCACGGCTGTTTTACCGCAGACTTTAGACTTTGAGAATCAGCAAAGTTTACAAAATTTACAAAGCCTTCGGGATGTAGTACATCGCTCAGCCACTGTAGGAATAGATCTGTGTGGTTTGAAAGGAATATCTGTTACACAAAAGCATATTGGAACACGAGTTTGAATCCCAGCCTGTTCTGATGCTGACTCACATCCCCCCCTGCACATCTTACTGCTGCCCTGTTACTAAGGAAGAAAATAATATACACCCATAAACTATGGCTTATTTAAGAATCCATTTATCCATCGTACATTTCTCCCCCGAAAAATAATTTGACATTGTCCGCTCACTTCATTCAAATCAAGACTTTCATTTTTGAAAATCATTCAGTGCGTCATGTGAATGTAATGCGTTTGTCTCGACTGAGCTTGTTGCACAGTGAGGAAATGAGGCTTGTATTTGCACAGCACCTGAGCTCGTGTAGTGTGTGAGATCAGATAATGCTGTTGCATATTAACCAGCATGATCCCTATGTCAGCATGTGCTGTGTTGCTGGTAATATCTAATAGGCAAATATACACAAGATTTACCATAAGCATACAAGATGGGAGATTCTGCATGGGACAACTAGCGCAGTGTTATATAGCTTATTGTAGAGATATGTAAGGGATAATGTATACTGAGCCGGTGATTACTGTGGAAATAATGACCGACAGGTGAGATTGAGCCCGACGCGCAGCGGAGGGCTTAATCATTTACCTGAAGGTCATTATTTCCAGTAATCACCGGCTCAGTATACATTATCCCGCTTAGAACACGGCCTACAACTAAATCATTCAATAATCTGACAAAAATAATTATTCAAATATATTTTTTTATAGCGTTTTCAACACAAAGTGGTTTGATTCGTAATTGGCACACAAGACACCACAGCTGCAACTGGTTGGCCTAATTAGTAGTGTCTGCAGACAAAATGCTCTTATCAACTGATTAATCCAGGTGTGGCAGAGCAACGGTTGGTTGTCGAGAAATAATGACCGGTGAATCTTGTTGATTGACCAATCAGAATCGAGTATTCAAGAGAGCCGTGTTCTAAGGGGTGATATACAACACTGCCTCAGATATCAGAATCAGAAATACTGAAATACTGACCTGGGCCTTTCACTCCTGCTTTTGTTCCTTCCCCTTTGTTTTTGAATTTATTGCACACAATTATTACTGGAATCATTATTACCAGAAGCACAGAGTACAATATACAGTAAGCTATAAATTATGGGGTTTTTAAGATGCGCTGAGGGAGGACTTGAAAAGGAGTTGAAAAGTTTCATAGCCACAGGCAGGAATTACCTCTTGTGGCGCTCTGTAGTGCATCTTGGTGGGATGAGTATTGCACTGAATGTAATCCTGTGCTTGACCAGCACGTCATGGACTGGGTATGGGAGACATTGTCCAAGATGACACGTAACTTGGACAGCATCCTCATCTCTGACACTGCCGCCAGAGATTCCAGCTCCACCCCCACAACATCACCAGCCTTGCAGATCAGTTTGAGTCTGTTGGCGTCTGCTGCCTTCAGCTTGCTGCTCCAGCACACAGGAGAGCACTGCCTTCAGCTTGCTGCTCCAGCACACAGGAGAGCACTGGCCACCACAGACTCATAAAATAACCCCAACATTGTCCGGCAGATGATGCAGGACCTCAGCCTCCTCAGAAAGTAGAGACGGCTTTTGCCCTTTTTGTAGAGGGCTTCAGTGTTCTTAGCGCAGTCCAGTTTATTGTCAATGTACACTCTCAGGTACTTGTACTCCTCCACACTGATGTCCACTCCACACTGACCCACTGGATGGAAACAGGATTCCCTGGTGCCTTGGCCCTCCTCAGATCCACAACCAGCTCCTTTGTCTTTGCCACGTTGAGCTGCAGATGGTTCTACTCACACCATGGGACAGTTTCCCACCACAATTCTGAGCCTCCTCACCCTTGCTGATACAGTACATCCAACTATAGCAGAGTCATCAGAGAACTTCTGGAGATGGCAGGACTCTGTCTGGTAGTTGAAGTCTGTGGTGTAGATGGTGAAGAGGAAGGGAGACAGGACTGTCCCTTGCGGGGCCCTGGTGTTGCTGACCACTCTGTCTGACACACAGTGTTGCAAGTGCACATACTGTGGTCTGCCAGTCATACTGTGGTCTGCCAGTCAGGTAGTTGACAATCCAGGGGGGCATCCACCCGCATCGCTGTCAGCTTCTCACGTAGTAGAGCTGGCCGGATGCTGTTGAAAGCATGACCCTCACAGTGCTCACCGGTTTGACCAGGTAGGTGTAGGTGCGGTTAAGCAGATCAATGATGGCATCCTCAATTCCAAGTCGGGACTGGTAGGTGAACTGGAGGGGGTCCAAGAGTGGCTTGACCATGGGCCGGAGCTGCTCCAGGACAAGTCTCTCCAAAGTCTTCATGATGTGGGAGGTCAAAGCCCCGGTCTGTAGTCCTTGGAGCGACTGGGACGCAACGTCTTTGACACAGAAATGAGGCAGGACGTCTTTCACACCCTCTGAAGACTCAGGCTCATGAAGACTTTGTGAAGCATTCCACATAGTGTAGCTGGAGGGAACAGGCTTTGATCACCCTGGGGCTGCCTTGCTTGAGTGGAGTCTCATCAGCTGTCTTCTTACATGATCAGCTGTGAAGCACACTGTAGATTGTAGAGGTTACAGTACCTGAAAGCTACACTTGAGTTAAAGTACAGTTCATTCAACAACACTCTCGTCATAGATTTAACCATTTACAGTTATGTTTGGCGTTGAAGGCTCCGCTCTTTACAGGAGATGCTCCCTGAATCGGCCCAGCAGCATGCTAAGCCAAGCAGGAAAATGCAAGTGCAGCAAAATCCCCCATAGGGATACAAAATTCCAGATTGATTTAAAGCCATAGTGAGTAACAGAGGAGCAAGACATGGAATACATGTTCAACTTTTTGAGCCATGCTGCAGACTCTTGAGCTAGAATACATGTTTAGCCTTTGAGCCATGCAGACTCTGGGCTAGAAAGGTGGAGGCTAGGGTGGTGGAGGCAAAGCATTGGCAGCAGGCAGCAGTGTGACGCAGCATAGCCATGGAGCAAAGATCAGAGTGAGAGGAGGCCATATTTAAACGGACCGCCTTGTTGTGAGAATGGCTGTGATTGGTGAATGTTTAAACGATGATCCAATCAGCGGCTGTCAGCTGGTTACAGCTGGGGTGTAGCCGTAGCCTATGACTTCTGTGTCTTAAATGAACTAACGCAGGCTTCATATATCATACCAGAAAATTAGTTTGGTAGAAGTTAAAGTCGCCTATTAGAATATTACTTGAGTAAATGTCTTAAAGTATCTGATATTTACTGTACTTATTACAGTACTTATTACATATCAAAAGTAATTTTCTGATATTAAAGGTGCTGTAAGTGTCAAATGCTGACGCATTGGGTTGGTGATCTGGTCCAGAACACCAACCCAATGCGTCATTATTTGACTACTTGGGAATGAGAACCGTGTTGACTCAATCCTCTTTGTGGAGTTCTCTCTCCTGATTGGATTGAAGTGGGATGGGATACCAGAGAGGTTTCTCTTCTGTTTATCGCAAAGCAGAGCGAGTGGGAGACCCATGTTACTGACCAAACACTCTATGTCAGTGATTGCTGTCAGAATATAGAGCTATTTAACACTTATTTTAACAAAAATATATCACTTAGAGCAGCTTTAAATGTACGTATTGGAAGTAAAAGCACAAGTAAATGCTGTTATTGTGTGTGTGTGTGTGTGTATGTGTGTGTGTGGGGGGGGGGTGATTGGACCCTTACTGGAGGATGGGGGGTAGGACCCTCACTGGAGGATGGGCTGAATGGATATGGCTGCAAATGGTGAGTTCAGCTTATAATGGACATCCTCAGTCCTCTTTAAATACACTGTGCTCGCAGGGAAGGAGTGATATCTCGCACACTTACAGTTATAGCACCAGAATTGAAAGCTGGTGTTTCAATGCAGTTTTCCCGCTCAGTAGGCTTCAGTTC